>NC_061512.1:156032992-156049477 GCF_022539505.1 Lolium rigidum | reverse complement strand
ACAGGGAACTACTCACGGAGCATGATGGAGGCGGTGGCGTTGATGGAGATGGCTTCCGGGGCACTTCCTGTCCCGGCAGGTGCCGGAACAGAGACTTCTGTCCCCCGAAACGGAGTTTCGCGATGGTGGCGGCGCCCCTGGAGTCTTTCTGGAGTTTCGTCAATTGGTATCACGTTTTTAGGTCGAAAGGGCTTATATAGGTGAAGAGGCGGCGCAGGAGGGGCACCAGGGCGCCCTCCCCATAGGCCGGCGCGGCCAGGGGCCTGCCCGTGCGGCCCTATGGTGTGGGGCCCCTGGGCCTCCCCTCCGGGTCTCCTTCGGTGTCCGGGTCCGTCTCGGTGAATTATGATGTTTGGTCTTCGTTTCGTCGAATTCCGAGAATATTGCCCGAACATCCTTTCTGGAACCAAAAACAACAGAAAACAGCAACTGGCCCTTCGGCATCTCGTTAATAGGTTAGTTCCGGAAAATGCATAAAAACATTATAAAGTGCAAGCAAAACATGTAAGTATTGTCATAAAACAAGCATGGAACATCAGAAATTATAGGTACGTTGGAGACGTATCACACCCTGATGACGCGTAAAGCACACGCCCGTTGGGAACCCCAAGTGGAAGGTGTGATGCGTACAGCAGCAAGTTTCCCTCAATAAGAAACCAAGGTTTAATCGAACCAGTAGGAGTCAAGAAGCACGTTGAAGGTTGATGGCGGCGAGATGTAGTGCGGCGCAACACCAGGGATTCCGGCGCCAACGTGGAACCTGCACAACACAACCAAAGTACTTTGCCCCAACGAAACAGTGAGGTTGTCAATCTCACTGGCTTGCTGTAACAAAGGATTAGATGTATAGTGTGGATGATGATTGTTTGCAGAAAATAGTAGAACAAGTATTGCAGTAAATTGTATTCGATGTAAAAGAATGGACCGGGGTCCACAGTTCACTTGAGGTGTCTCTCCCATAAGATAAATAGCATGTTGGGTGAACAAATTACAGTCGGGCAATTGACAAATAGAGAGGGCATAACAATGCACATACATGATATGATGAATATTGTGAGATTTAATTGGGCATTACGACAAAGTACATAGACCGCTATCCGAGCATGCATCTATGCCTAAAAAGTCCACCTTCAGGTTATCATCCGAACCCCTTCCAAGTATTAAGTTGCAAAACAACGAGACAATTGCATTAAGTATGGTGCGTAATGTAATCAATAACTACATCCTCGGACATAGCATCAATGTTTTATCCCTAGTGGCAACAAGCACATCCACAACCTTAGAACTTTCTGTCACTGTCCCAGATTTAATGGAGGCATGAACCCACTATCGAGCATAAATACTCCCTCTTGGAGTTAAGAGTAAAAACTTGGCCAGAGCCTCTACTAATAAGTAATAACGGAGAGCATGCAAGATCATAAACAACACATAGGTAATAGATTGATAATCAACATAACATAGTATTCTCTATCCATCGGATCCCGACAAACACAACATATAGAATTACGGATAGATGATCTTGATCATGTTAGGCAGCTCACAAGATCCGACAATGAAGCACATGAGGAGAAGACAACCATCTAGCTACCGCTATGGACCCATAGTCCAGGGGTGAACTACTCACTCATCACTCCGGAGGCGACCATGGCGGTGAAGAGTCCTCCGGGAGATGATTCCCCTCTCCGGCAGGGTGCCGGAGGTGATCTCCAGAATCCCCCGAGATGGGATTGGCGGCGGCATCTCAGTAAGGTTTTCCGTATCGTGGCTCTCGGTACTGGAGGTTTCGCGACGAAGACCTTAAGTAGGCGGAAGGGCGGAGTCGGAGGGGTCACGGGGGCCCCACACAGCAGGGCCGCGCGGGCCCCTCCTGGGCCGCGCCGCCCTAGTGTGGTGGCGCCCCGTGGCCCCACTTCGTCTTCTCTTCGGTCTTCTGGAAGCTTCGTGGCAAAATAGGCCCCTGGGCGTTGATTTCGTCCAATTCCGAGAATATTTCCTTTGTAGGATTTCTGAAACCAAAAACACCAGAAAACAGCAACTGGCTCTTCGGCATCTCGTTAATAGGTTAGTGCCGGAAAATGCATAAATACGACATATAATGTGTATAAAACATGTAGATATCATCAATAATGTGGCATGGAACATAAGAAATTATCGATACGTCGGAGACGTATCGGCATCCCCAAGCTTAGTTCTCGCTCGTCCCGAGCAGGTAAACGATAACAAAGATAATTTCTGGAGTGACATGCCATCATAACCTTGATCATACTATTGTAAACATATGTAATGAATGCAGCGATCAAAACATTGGTAATGACATGAGTAAACAAATGAATCATAAAGCAAAGACTTTTCATGAATAGTACTTAAAGACAAGCATCAATAAGTCTTGCATAGGAGTTAACTCATAAAGCAATAAATCAAAGTAAAGGTATTGAAGCAACACAAAGGAAGATTAAGTTTCAGCGGTTGCTTTCAACTTATAACATGTATATCTCATGGATAATTGTCAACATAGAGTAATATAACAAGTGCAATATGCAAGTATGTAGGAATCAATGCACAGTTCACACAAGTGTTTGCTTCTTGAGGTGGAGAGAAATAGGTGAACTGACTCAACATTAAAAGTAAAAGAAAGATCCTTCGCAGAGGAAAGCATCGATTGCTATATTTGTGCTAGAGCTTTTATTTTGAAAACAAGAAACAATTTTGTCAACGGTAGTAATAAAGCATATGTATCATGTAAATTATATCTTACAAGTTGCAAGCCTCATGCATAGTGTACTAATAGTGCCCGCACCTTGTCCTAATTAGCTTGGACTACCGGGATCATCGCAATACACATGTTTTAACCAAGTGTCACAAAGGAGTACCTCCATGCCGCCTGTACAAAGGTCTAAGGAGAAAGCTCGCATTTTGGATTTCTCGCATTTTGGATTTCTCGCTTTTGATTATTCTCAACTTAGACATCCATACCGGGACAACATGGACAACAGATAATGGACTCCTCTTTAATGCATAAGCATGTAGCAACAATTAGTGTTCTCATATGAGATTGAGGATATATGTCCAAAACTGAAACTTCCACCATGATTCATGGCTTTAGTTAGCGGCCCAATGTTCTTCTCTAACAATATGCATGCTCTAACCATTAAAGTGGTAGATCTCCCTTACTTCAGACAAGACGGACATGCATAGCAACTCACATGATATTCAACAAAGAGTAGTTGATGGCGTCCCCAGGAACATGGTTATCGCACAACAAGCAACTTAATAAGAGATAAAGTGCATAAGTACATATTCAATACCACAATAGTTTCTAAGCTATTTGTCCCATGAGCTATATATTGTAAAGGTAGAGAATAGAAATTTTAAAGGTAGCACTCAAGCAATTTACTTTGGAATGGCGGAGAAATACCATGTAGTAGGTAGGTATGGTGGACACAAATGGCATAGTGGTTGGCTCAAGGATTTTGGATGCATGAGAAGTATTTCCTCTCGATACAAGGTTTAGGCTAGCAAGGTTATTTGAAACAAACACAAGGATGAACCGGTGCAGCAAAACTCACATAAAAGACATATTGTAAACATTATAAGACTCTACACCGTCTTCCTTGTTGTTCAAAACTCAATACTAGAAATTATCTAGACTTTAGAGAGACCAAATATGCAAACCAAATTTAGCAAGCTCTAGGTGTTTCTTCATTAATGGGTGCAAAGTATATGATGCAAGAGCTTAAACATGAGCACAACAATTGCCAAGTATCAAATTATTCAAGACATTTTAGAATTACTACATGTAGCATTTCCCAATTCCAACCATATAACAATTTAATGAAGAAGATTCAACCTTCGCCATGAATACTATGAGTAAAGCCTAAGGACATATTTGTCCATATGCAACAGCGGAGCGTGTCTCTCTCCCACACAATGAATGCTAGGATCCATTTTATTCAAACAAAACAAAAACAAAAATAAACCAACGCTCCAAGAAAAGCACATAAGATGTGATGGAATAAAAATATAGTTTCAGGGGAGGAACCTGATAATGTTGTCGATGAAGAAGGGGATGCCTTGAGCCAGGCTTAGACGCTTGAGTCTTCTTAGAATATGCAGGGGTGAACCACCGGGGCATCCCCAAGCTTAGAGCTTTCACTCTCCTTGATCATATTGTATCATCCTCCTCTCTTGATCCTTGAAAACTTCCTCCACACCAAACTCGAAACAACTCATTAGAGGGTTAGTGCACAATAAAAATTAACATGTTCAGAGGTGACACAATCATTCTTAACACTTCTGGACATTGCATAAGGCTACTGGACATTAATGGAACAAAGAAATTCATCCACCATAGCAAAAGAGGCAATGCGAAATAAAAAGGCAGAATCTGTCAAAACAGAACAGTCCGTAAAGATGGATTTTATTGAGGCACCAGACTTGCTCAAATGAAAATGCCCAAATTTAATGAAAGTTGCGTACATATCTGTGGAACACGCACGTAAATTGGCATATTTTTCTGAGCTACCTACAGAGGGGCAGGTCGAAATTCGTGACAGCAAAGAAATCTGTTACTGCGCAGTAATCCAAATCTAGTATGAACCTTACTATCAACGACTTTACTTGGCACAACAATGCACAAAACTAAGATAAGGAGAGGTTGCTGCAGTAGTGACAACTTCCAAGACACAAATATAAAATAGAGGTACTGTAGCAAAATAAACACATGGGTTATCTCCCAAGAAGTTCTTTCTTTATAGCCATTAAGATGGACTCAGCAGTTTTAATGATGCACTCGCAAGAAATAGTATTTGAGGCAAAAGAGAGCATCAAGAAGCAAATTCAAAACACATTTAAGTCTAACATGCTTCCTATGCATAGGAATCTTGTAAATAAACAAATTCATGAAGCATAATGCAACAAGCATAGAAAGGCAACACAAGCACAATTTCAAGATTTTCAGCATATAGAGAGGTGTTTTAGTAACATGAAAACTTCTACAACCATATTTTCCTCTCTCATAATAACTTTCAGTAGCATCATGAACAAATTCAACAATATAACTATCACATAAAGCATTCTTATCATGAGTCTCATGCATAAAATTATTACTACTCCCAACATAAGCATAATCAATTTTATTAATTGTAGTGGGAGAAAATTCAACAAGGTAGCTATCATTATCACCATAATCATCAAATATAGGAGGCATAGTATAATCATAATTAATTTTCTCCTCAATAGTAGGTGGATGATAGTCATCATTGTAATCATCATATATAGGAGGTAAAGTATCATCAAAGTAAATTTTCTCCTCCATGTTTGGGGGACTAAAAATATCATGCTCATCAAAACCAGCTTCCCCAAGCTTAAATTCTTCCATAGCATTAGCAACAATGGTGTTCAAAGCATTCATACTAATAACATTGGCATTATCATGCATATAAAGTTCCATAGGTTTTTTAATTTTCTCTTCAAACACATCATGTCCTAACTCAAGATAAATACTATAAAGATCTCTAATATTTTTGTTGTTTTCCATTAAGCCTAACTAGTGAAATCACACAACTTAGTGTTCTCAGGAGTATTCATTTTAACAGTAGTAAGTAAAGCAAACTAGATAAAATAAATGCAAGTAACTAATTTTTGTGTGTTTTTGATATAGAGTGCAAGACAGTAAGTAAAGCTAGCAACTAATTTATTTTTTGTGTTTTGATATAATGCAGCAAACAAGAAAGTAAATAAAATAAAGCAAGACAAAACAAAGTAAAGAGATTGGATTGTGGAGACTCCCCTTGCAGCGTGTCTTGATCTCCCCGGCAACGGCGCCAGAAATTTAGCTTGATGACGCGTAAAGCACACGCCCGTTGGGAACCCCAAGTGGAAGGTGTGATGCGTACAGCAGCAAGTTTCCCTCAGTAAGAAACCAAGGTTTAATCGAACCAGTAGGAGTCAAGAAGCACGTTGAAGGTTGATGGCGGCGAGATGTAGTGCGGGCGCAACACCAGGGATTCCGGCGCCAACGTGGAACCTGCACAACACAACCAAAGTACTTTGCCCCAACGAAACGGTGAGGTTGTCAATCTCACCGGCTTGCTGTAACAAAGGATTAGATGTATAGTGTGGATGATGATTGTTTGCAGAAAACAGTAGAACAAGTATTGCAGTAGATTGTATTCGATGTAAAAGAATGGACCGGGGTCCACAGTTCACTAGAGGTGTCTCTCCCATAAGATAAATAGCATGTTGGGTGAACAAATTACGGTCGGGCAATTGACAAATAGAGAGGGCATAACAATGCACATACATGATATGATGAATATTGTGAGATTTAATTGGGCATTACGACAAAGTACATAGACCGCTATCCAAGCATGCATCTATGCCTAAAAAGTCCACCTTCAGAGTTATCATCCGAACCCCTTCCGGTATTAAGTTGCAAAACAACGGACAATTGCATTAAGTATGGTACGTAATGTAATCAATAACTACATCCTCGGACATAGCATCAATGTTTTATCCCTAGTGGCAACAAGCACATCCACAACCTTAGAACTTTCTGTCACTCGTCCCGCATTTAATGGAGGCATGAACCCACTATCGAGCATAAATACTCCCTCTTGGAGTTAAGAGTAAAAACTTGGCCAGAGCCTCTACTAATAACGGAGAGCATGCAAGATCATAAACAACACATAGGTAATAGATTGATAATCAACATAACAAAGTATTCTCTATCCATCGGATCCCGACAAACACAACATATAGAATTACAGATAGATGATCTTGATCATGTTAGGCAGCTCACAAGATCCGACAATGAAGCACATGAGGAGAAGACAACCATCTAGCTACTGCTATGGACCCATAGTCCAGGGGTGAACTACTCACTCATCACTCCGGAGGCGACCATGGCGGTGAAAAGTCCTCCGGGAGATGATTCCCCTCTCCGGCGAGGTGCCGGAGGTGATCTCCAGAATCCCCCGAGATGGGATTGGCGGCGGCGGCGTCTCAGTAAGGTTTTCCGTATCGTGGCTCTCGGTACTGGAGGTTTCACGACGAAGACCTTAAGTAGGCGGAAGGGCGGAGTCGTAGGGGTCACGGGGGCCCCACACAGCAGGGCCACGTGGGCCCCTCCTGGGCCGCGCCGCCCTAGTGTGGCGGCGCCCCGTGGCCCCACTTCGTCTTCTCTTCGGTCTTCTGGAAGCTTCGTGGCCAAATAGGCCCCTGGGCGTTGATTTCGTCCAATTCCGAGAATATTTCCTTTGTAGGATTTCTGAAACCAAAAACAGCAGAAAACAGGAATCGGCTCTTCGGCATCTCGTTAATAGGTTAGTGCCGGAAAATGCATAAATACGACATATAATGTGTATAAAACATGTAGATATCATCAATAATGTGGCATGGAACATAAGAAATTATCGATACGTCAGAGACGTATCACACCCCTTTAGGAATTTCTAAGAATGATAACATAAACATCGGTAAGCTCGTAAATACAGAATTTACAAGCGCCAAGCGGTCTCCATACGACAACATTTTGCCCTTCCAGCATCCTAACTTCAAAGCAAAACGGATCTCCATCGGATTCCATTCAGAATTGCGGAGTCGCCGGTAATGAATGGCAACCCCTAAATAACGGAAAGGTAAAGTCCCAGAGTACACCCAAAGATGTTTTTATATTGGTGTTACAATTATGTAGCTTTACCAAAGCAAAACAACTCACTCTTATGGAAATTACTTTTAAGACCGGATAGTTGCTCAAATATGCATAGAATGAGTTTCATATTAACCGCCTTAACTAAATCGTGTTCCATGAACAAGATAGTATCATCAGCATACTGCAAAACTGATACCCCTCCCTCAACTAAGTGTGGAATAAGGGTTCCAACTTGATCCTCCTCTTTTGCTCGAGCTATCAAAATAGCCAGCATATTGGCAACAATATTAAAAAGAATGGGTCCCCCTGTCTCAGCCCTTTGCGTGTCCGAAAATTATGTCCTACGTCATCATTAACCTTAATACCCACACTTCCTTTCTCGACAAAACTTCTAATACGCTCGCACCAAATATTATTAAACCCCTTCATCCGAAGCACTTGCTGGAGGAAAGGCCACTTCACCTTGTCATACGCCTTCTCAAAATCAATTTTAAAAAGGACTCCATCTAGTTTTTTACTATGTAATTCATGGATCGTTTCATGTAAACCCACTATTCCTTCTAAAATATGTCTTCCTGGCATGAACGCAATCTGAGATGGTCTCACTACCTTGTGTGCCACATCTGACACGTGATTAGTGGCTACCTTAGTGAATATTTTGAAGCTGACATTTAACAGACAAATAGGTCTATATTGCTGAATTTGTATAGCATTTTCTTTCTTAGGAAGTAATGTAATAATCCCAAAATTTAGTTTAAAAAGAGGGAAGCCACCAATTTGGAAATGTTCAAACAAGGCCATCAAATCCCCCTTAATTATACTCCAAATTTTTTGGTAGAAATCTGCCGGGAAACCATCCGGTCCCGGTGATTTGTTGTGTTCCATTTGATTAATGGCAGCCAACACTTCATCCTCTGTAAACGTTTTTGATAATAATTCATTTTCCTGGACAGACAATTGGGGGATATCATTGATGCGATCCTCCATCATAATCACTGAACTATCTTCAGGAGCTCCAAAGAGCTTCTTATAATACTCAGTGATATAAACCTTCATATTTTCATCACCAACAATCGTCGCTTCATCTTGTTCAAGTTGGAAAATTTTCTTCTTTCTATGTTTTCCATTAGCTCTATTAGATGAAAATATTTCGTATTATTGCCTCCCTCCTCTATGTGTTTGATTTTAGCTCGTTGAGCCCATTTTATCTCTTCCTCTCTTCTAAGCTTATTGAGTTGTTCATTTGCCTTTCTCAATTCAGCCCTTTCCTCATCATTCAGAGGACATGACTGTAACATCCCAAATTTTGAAACAAAGAAAAAAATGAATTTCCCTATTTCCAAAAATGAGAACCAACAAAAAAATTTATTGAATAAGGTGCTATGCATAGTGCTTATGCTTGATGATTGTGTTATTGCCAGGATGCTTATGTGAACTACTTTGAAATGTTCCTATACCCTAAACCTCACCCTTCTTTTTACCCTCCAAGATAAAACAAAATAAAAAGAAAGTAAATTAAATTAAAAAGAAAAGGCCTATGGAAGCCTATGGCTATTATTGCAAATAATGAACTAGGCCATGTTCTACCTTGTTGGATGATTTGAAAAACCTCAACAAACCCAACCTATCACTTACCAACTAAATCCAATGTGAAGCAAAAAAGAAAATAAAATATATATAGAGGCATATGTGGCACATAGCCATAATGACAAATCTTGACCTATGCCCTCATACCTTACCAAATGGTTTGAAACCTTTACCAAACTCAATCTAACACTAAATAAACACTAAACCATGCCTAAGTGAAGTAAAGAAAAAGAAAAGAAGAAAATAAGAAAAAAGTGCAATTCATCACATACATGTGCTTATGGCCATTTTTGTAAATCTTTAACCTAGGCCAATTTGGCTTGTGCCATTGGTTGGAGAATGTTACTAAACACTTAAGAACACTTTTTGAATCAAATAAACTCAAATCAAATCAAATTTGAAATCAATTTGAGCTCACATGAGATAATGGTCAAATCTGCCATTTATCTCATGATGCCCACTTTGAGCCTCTGTATTAAGAGATTTTTAAAGGAAACCACCACAACTCTTTGCACCTCATCCAAGACCATATGAAGGTGAACAACTTTTGTAAAGCACACCCCTGCAAATTCTTGCTAAATTTCAAATTATGATCAAGCCAAGTGGCAACATTGAAACAAATTCTAGATTGTGCCAAATTTGAAATCTCACAAATCAACTCCACTTTGCACACTACCACCACCATTGTGTGCCAATTATTATATGAATCAACTCCACCAAAAAAATTGACAAAATTCAAAAACTTTTCTCTTTCGGCCATTACATCAAATATTTCATGTGCACTAACCTACCAACTCCACACATGCCTTTAACCAAAGGATTTTTGCCTAAACCAGCCCCACTCTGAGCCCATTGACCTCTCCCTACACCTCTGCATCGAAACAAAACAATAGTACCACAGTACAAGGAGTGACATGATCAAAAACATGACCATGCCACTCAACTTGACATCACCATGCCAACCCTACTCCCCTGCCCTCTCTGGACTCTCTCACTTTCTCAAATAGATAGCCTACCCCTTGCTGATCATGCATGTACCCTCCCTGGCCAGAGACAAGCATGCCATCGACGAGAACATGACGTGCCTAGGACGCCCAGGTCGTGCTAGAGCGCGCACCGGCACGTCTCTGGACACGCCGGAGCACACACGCGTCCCATTGACTCCGTCCTCCTCTCGCCCCCTTTTCTTCACCCACCTGCTCTCCTCGATGTCAGCAACCCCGTAGACAACCTCATTGGCTCGCCGGCGCCCTGTAGACGACGCCATCGTCGCCGACCATCTGCCACCGTACCGCCAGTACGTGACGTCGCCAGCATGCTCCCGTGCTCCGTTTTCAACGCTCTGACGCTCGTCGTGACCGCCTCGACGTCACCAACACCTCCCTGATGTCGCCCTGCCCTTTCCACCACCGTAACGTCGCCTCCTACCATGACCTGCCCCGCTCCGCCTCGGCCCCTCTCGACCCTATAAAAGGAGGGCCTCCCCGAGCTATCCGAGCACACCATCACCTTCTTGTCTTCTCACTCAACCTCCTCGTCCACTCACCGCTCCACATTAGCCACCAGAACCGCTCAATTGCACGCCGGAGTCCGCGGAACCGCCGCAGATCAAGCTGACGAATTCATCCACCCCAGCCGCTCCCACGACCACCATTCGCCTCGCCGTCGTCCGCAACATCGCCTCACGTCAACGCCAAGCCTCGCCGACCGCCGGTGAGCCCGCCGGACCCCAACCCTCGCCGTGGCCCGTAACCCTCTCGCCGGAGACGACGGTGCACCAGCACCGTCCGATCCATCTCTAATCGTGCGGCCCCCTTCGCTCGTACCGCTTCGGCGATTTAAGTGGCGCTAACAGTGGAGCCCACTGTTAGGCGGCCTGCTGCGCGCTAAAGCAAAGCTGGGCCGGCCCGTTTAGTCTTTCCCGCCTAAGCCCACCATTTCAAATTTGAGTATTTCGATTTCATGCAATTTCTTCTCAGATGCTATGTTAAAAATTAAATAGAATAAAATCTACTGAACCAAATTTCATAAATTTTATATATTTGGAAAGCTGAGGAAATTATCTAAATAACTACACTGGTCTCAGCCCTAGATTCATTGTAGAATTAATGTAATAAAAATAACAAGGCAGGACCTTTTCAAACTTCAAACATTTATTAAAAATCAACCAAAAATGCTTTTGAGTTGATTCCAACTCTCAAAAATCACATTTCATATTGTCTATCTGAATATGTAAAAATATGACATAGTTGTTTGTATGATCATGGTCTAGATTAAATAATGGCTCTATGGCTATTCCTAGTCCATTTAAATTATCCAAAAATATTTATTAAATCATATGGGAGATATTCTCTCAATTAAATCTTGTCTCAAATAACTCAACATGAGGTAGTGACCATGGTCTACATAATCTCATCTTGAATTATTTGGTGATATTAAATATGAGTATGGTGGTGTTAAATTGCATGAGGTGTAGCACCTCATTTAAATCATTTTCCTCAAATGATGATTAGGAAGAGTTGAACTTGGTCAACCTAGGTTCATATATTATTATTTGAGGAGATTAAATCTTAACAAGATTCAATGAGAGGAAATTATTTCTCCAAAGAATTAAATAGCAACCCTAATCAATATTTGTAATGAGAGGAAATTATTTTTCTTAAGAAGAAAACAAAGTCAACCAACTTGATAATAATGTTGTGATCCTAGAATAGCTTGTGTGAACCATGTGTGTGCTTAGTCTAGCCCTTAAGAATTGTTTGGTGATTGTATACCTCGTATCCGTTTATAGACGCGCTAGTACCAAAGAGTACCAGGAGGAGGAGGTCTACTTCCAGGAAGAAGAAGACCACTTTGATCAATACACCAACCAAGGCAAGCTAATATTCTTGCAAGCTACCCTAAGGCAAAGCTCTACAAGAGCAAGGCCCCATTACATATTACTTTATGCTTAATGATCCTATCCCAAGTTTTTACCTTACAAGTTTTTGACTTTGGTTTGTCAAAGTTTACTTTTTGATTCATGATTCACTTGGTCTAGATATGGAGTAGTACAACAGCATCAAATTTAGCCTAGAGCAATACAAACTAGTTAGCACCCCTCATGACTAGTGCTAGTGCTAACAATAAAATTGACTACTCTAGATGGAAACATGTGAAATGAAATGACTTTGAAAACCTTGGAATGATTAGTCATTCTATTGAAAGATTTTGAAGGTGAATATGACTTGTGAATGACATGGTGAACTTTACAAAAGCTGATGGTTGGGTTCGGATGCGATACCATTCCAATTTTACAAGTACCCCCCACAATACCTGATTATGGGTAAGGGCTTAACTGGGAATTTATGTGCTTTAGTATGGGTTCCCTCTAAACAAGCGTCATAGGGGTTATGCCGAGGATGCCTCCATTGAAATGTGAAATGATGTGAAATGACGTGAAATGAGGTGAATGTCCGGCCCAAGCCCTATGCAGTTCCCAGGCTGATGGTTTGTCTTCACTGGGAGGCCAAGCTCATGGGGAGAGGTGCTTATTCTAGGGTATGTAAGTGAAAGGTTATGGTTGGTAGTCCGCACACGGAGTGTGATAAATCAGGGTCAGTTGACCCTGACGGATTATTGCAAATGTTGTGGCAAAAGTGTGCGACCTCTGCAGAGTGTAAAACTATTCTAATAGCCGTGTCCACGGTTATGGACGGTTGGAAAGGCCATACTGTTCCGTCATCAGATCAATTTTCAAAAATGTGACATATGACTTGTGACTTGAACTTGAAAGGTGAATGGTGAATTTGACTTGAATCACAATAGAGTTGTGGGAATGATACTAATGTTCCCACTTGAATAAGTTAGGCAAATGAAGAGTCTTTTATTACTAAAGTGCTTATGAAATAAAACTGGCTTTATGCAAATGAACCTAGAGCTTAGCACCCCCTTACCATAGTTGATACTACTTACATTAGTATTAGTTTGCGAGTACTTTAAAGTACTCATGGCTTTGTCCCTGGCTATTCAAATGGCCAGACTATGAAGAGGAGTACCAGAACCAAGATGATGGACAACAGGACGTCTATGATAACTAGGACCACTCCTGACGTCAAAAGTTGCCTGTGGAATAGATGGACCGCGACCGCTACTTCGCTTCCGCTATGGGTTTTGTATTTGGATCTCTAGATCCACTATGTTGTAAGACTGGATCATGTGATCCTCCATTTTGTAAGACGATTATGGTTTGTAATGAATGATGTGTTGTGATATCAATCTATTATGTCTCGCAAAAATAATATTCCTGGGATTGCGATGTATGGCATAATAGGCATCTGGACTTAAAAATCCGGGTGTTGACAATGACTCGGCCTGATTATCAAGGAAATCAATAATATTAAGCAAGCGTTTCTTCTCCTTTTTATATTTTCCACTCAAGTTCTTAGCCCAACCTCGTAAGAATCTTCGTAGATTTCTAATCTTGTTTTGCCAAGTTATAATCGGTGTTTTACCGGCTGACACCGCCGCCCACTCCCGTGCAACCAAATCATAAAAACCTTCTTGTTCGAACCATGAAAGCTCAAAAGAGAACCGTGCATTATTCCCTAAATGAGCGTGATCGCCCGAATCAATTAGAAGTGGGGTATGATCTGATCCTGACCGAGACAGGGCTCTAACCGATACCAAAGGAAATTTCTGCTCCCACTCCACACTTGTGAGAACCCGGTCAAGTTTTTCAAAGGTAGGAGTAACCCTTCTACTAGACCATGTGAATTGCCTACCCGATAACACAATTTCCCTAAGATTTAAGTTTTCAATGATGGCATTAAACATAAAAGGCCACCTAGGGTTAAAATTATCATTGCTCTTATCTTCTGGTCTCCGAAGAATATTAAAATCTCCAGCCAATAAAATTGGTAAAGATACATGATCACATAGTCTCACCAATTCCGATAAAAATTCCGTCTTTCTCGAATCTTGCGCAGCTCCATAAACAGAAACCAAAATCCATTCGAAACCATCTTGTTTAGGACGGAGGTGCAATTTCACATAGAAGTCACCATTATCTACGTTCTTAACCAGAAGAGTTGAAGTATTAATGCCAACTAGAATGCCCCCGGATCTCCCACAAGGCGGAAGACAAAACCAAGCAAAGTCAGCGTCGCCGGCCAGACTACTTAAAAAGAATTTTGAGAAATTTGAACGGCCTGTCTCTAACAAAGCAATAAAGTCAAGACGATATTCCCGGATAGCTTCCTTAACAAATAGGTGCTTCCCCGGATCCTTAAAACCTTCGCTATTCCATGACATACCCCTTAGACCTGTCATTTTAAGAATATTGTTTTTTCACTCTAACTCTAGTACTCCGCCGCAAATTATTCTTATCATAAGACATTTTTTTCCTCTGTTTTTTTTTTTGGACTTTATTCGTTACAGGTATGTCTAGAATGTGTTCCCCAATCAGATCGTCGTCATCAACTAAGTCTTCACACAAATTTGAAGCCTTGCTAACAATCAAACATTGCGGCCTATTTTCATTTATAAGTGTACTATCATCACTCGTCTGTAACATGGTAACAGACCTATGCAATTCATTCTCAAGTATTAATTAATTTAGCCGACTTGATCTCCTCATCTCTCGAATTTCCCAACGAAACACCCAAAGAACTAGCATTACGAATTATTCGTTCAGACGAGAAAGATAAAAACGACGCACTTTTATTAGGCGACATACCTGTTGTACCCAGAGTGGATCGACGCTGAGCAGCATACATAGCCCGCTCCATTTGCATCTGATCCGCCGTAGCCTGCGCCCCAATTCTTCCACTTGTACACACATCCAAAGCCTTTGGTTCTGGAATGCCTCCAAAAGCTATAATCTCTTCTCGTGCGGCGTGTTTGTGTGTGGTGCCGTGTGAGCATGATGGCCGCTTCGACCTTCTGGACGAGGTGAGTTTTATTCCTATTTTGCGTACAACACCTCCTCGCTTTTAGAGATAAACTGCTCCTTCACATCTTCCACGACTCCTCCTGGAGCCCCCTAGTGGAGCGTTCTTGTTGACCCCTGCGCTTGTTGTGGCCTCCTGCACCTTGGTGTGGTAGTAAAATGTAGCTGGCTTTGCTCGCAGGAGGACATCTACCTCTGGGAGATGATGTTGTCTGTTTCAGCTGGGAACGAGCGGTGGGACGACAACGTTTGTGCGTTTGGTGGAAGGAGAAGGGCAGCAACCATGGGGAAAAACCGCGAACGTGGTGTGTTTGGGTAAGTCTGCGCAACGGGCACACGGCAAGCCGAAAGTGCTGCAAAAGAAGGAGGGCACCAACGGGGGAAGAACGACGACCATTCCGTGATTCCCGGTATGGGTTTCACTAATCTTAGCCATGCGTGTTATTAATGTTTGAACATTGTACTTTGTCCATTACATGCAAGAAATTATTAAACAACTCTTAGTTTGTAGGAGGAAGTTCCACACAGTGGACCAATATCCTCTACCACGCAGGAACAAATCAACCCGATGAGGGACATCAAATTTTATTTAGATAGCTAGTCCCTCTCATGTGGACGTTCTACATGTTGTACTCAAATATAGGTTAAAATTCCATATTAGCTTTTGCGCATGACTTTGCGTGATTTTTTTTATGAATATTGAATACACCAAGCGATATTGCAAATACATTCTAGACAGACATTATAGATAATCAATATATTACTACGACCGGTACAATTTTAATACCAAGTGGAAAACATGCATATATTGTCAACATACTACTGAATCCAACGTACAATACCTGCTTGCCGGGGTTCAATTATACTCTCAAACTTTATATAAACACGCTTACCTAATCATACGCTAGGAACAACCATTAAGATATGTATTGGAGTGTATGCTTTATGACATGTATGATGATATTAAGGATATAAAATAGACATGAACATACGTGCATATACACATATACACCATATAACTTATGCGTCTCAATAAAAAATAATGGAGAACTTTTTTTTGCAACATACGATTTATATTTATGACACCACATATATTTGAACGATATATATATATATATATATATATATATATATATATTTCAATGGTACAACTATATTAACGACATTATATGTTGTTAATTAGGGCAACTAATAGATCAAAAGTATAGTTGTTCAGGCTGTAGTATGATAGAATGAAGTCATAAAAAAGTGTAAAATTTCAGTATAACTATATTTATTCTAATCCATCATGGTCCAAATATGTAGACTGTAGTGTCCA
>NC_061512.1:155936906-156032892 GCF_022539505.1 Lolium rigidum | reverse complement strand
GTGTCCATGTTGTGTGAAAAGCTTGTCGGGCTGCCCATTTGCCACATGGTTCCCTGTGTCCAACTATCATTTGGTAAATGTACAATTATCAATCCAGGACAGTCATATGCGTTGGGCATGAATGCATTTTGCTTAGTAGCTCCGTTGTAGTAAATTTACCATTCAGACAAATAATGTAATAGGAAAACCAGGTTTTACTGCTCATGTTGATTGATTTTGGGAGGATCCCTCAGTTTTCTTATTTACTAAATTCATTAGAACCTCACGCCTGTGCTGATGCAACTAAGTCAACTCAACTGCCCCACCTCGCTTCTTGTCTCCTACCCCATATCCTCGATTTATTGTACTGAACCAGGTATATTTCTGTTACGCAATGAAAAGGGGTTGAAGCCCGGTTGGAAAAACTAAGTCAGCTCAATTTTGTCTCTTTCAAAGCCTTTTGTTTATTGTCGTACACTCTAGTTACATGTGCAACAAGTTAGACGATGCTGAATATATACTTGGTGTAATAAGTGGTTATATTTTTCAACAGAGAATAAGTGATTATATGCAACCACGAACATAATAGCTATGGTCTTGATTTTTGAGGTTCTTCCTGCATAAAATTGGTTGCCCTAACCGGTCAACAGCCTAGTCAGTGTGCCACGTCATAATATATTGTGACCGGTTCGCTCACAAAACAAGGGAAAATGACCACCGAGCTTATACTTGGAAATACAGTGACCAAAAACACTCATCCTTGACAAGTTGTATGACTAATGATGCGATTCCCTCATACTTCTCTCATGTACCGAGTTAAGGGTTTGTGTGTGTGTGATCTTTGTATATATATGTTGGTTTCCATGGTAAATTGTTACGTACATTTGCAACAACTAAATCTACTAACTCAAAATACAAACCATATATAAAATTACTTTTCAAGACAAATCCAATGATAAATATAGCCACCGGACAATCTGAATCTATTTCCATATGAATATAGTCAACGCTGGAAAAGTTTGAATATGTACTTTATTTTTACTGCCAAAATCAAACCAGATTTGGCGTGTGGCTTGAGATGTAAGAGAAACTAGGTGATACCCCGCGCGTTGCGGCGGGAATTTTAGAAAATATACATGAGTAGGACTAAGAATTGTAGACCTAAGTAATTGACAAAGAAAATATATTACTTAGATATATTCAATACTTTAACTGGACATTTTAAAAATTTCATAATATAATGACCCAAGATTTGACCTGAATAACAAATTAGTGTTCCAGTGTAATAAAATAACATGACTTCCAATTTAGTGAAATTGTGTAAGAAATATATGGTTAATATAGGGACCAGAATCCAGAAAGCATATAGATAATTGGAACTTGACAGCTTAGTGAACGTTTCACGTGCTTCCTTGGACACATAGCATGATTACAAATGTTACAAAAAATGAGTATCTGATTATGTAGGAGAGTACAGAAGGCTTGGGACCAGCTTGCGAATTTTAGGATGTAAGTTGTTATTCCATCGTGTTCATCTGATGAAACTATCTTTATTTGATTAGCTCTTAACCTCAATACATCAGTCCCTAGTTCTGATGCTCAAGCGGGGGTGGAAGGAAGGCTATGGCTTCCTTATATTGATACCTGCAATTGGATCATAAAAATATCATATAGAGGATGAGAGAATTATCAGATTCTGATTTAGATTAAAATCAACCAATGTTTCATGTTCATAAATTATGAGTAAAATGAGTTTAACAGATCGCTAAATGCTTCCGATAAAAATTGATCGAAATGAACATGTGATCTTGACAAACCCTGAAAACTGTATACTGGTCATTGTTAAATATTAGTACTTTAGAAGGAATATATGGCATCAATCCGTTGTATAGCTGCAATGAACATATTGCTTCCCCTTTCCAGGTTGGGGATCATCCGAAGAAACAGAGAGAAGAACCATTGCCACAAAGATATAATCAACCACTGTGATCATGACGCCATCGATATCTTAGTGCACTCCGGTTTCGCCAATCATCATATATATATGAACCCGATAGGCCTAGAAACGGCACTGCAACCACTTGAACTCATTGGCGCATCAACAAATATGCCAGATAAACGCGATATATACAGAGAAACTCCATGCAGTAGAAAGGCAGCTGCACGCAGTTAGCCACCAGAATATGGGTTAGCATGCAAACTGAATTGTACATGACATCAACCGAACACGGCCAAAAAAAATCCTCTAACGTGTTATAGAAGCAACGGATAGCCAAACCTGCAGGGGGGTGTTCAGGTACTAATGCAAATTATCCAAGGGACCGAATTTTCTCTTGCAGAACTCTTTTTTTTTTAATGAGGAACTTGCAGAACTCCCTCGACCGTGCCAAACTTTGTAGCTGCTCAGCCCAGAAAGGATCAATGGAGGTTGATAGTCAGCCGCCAGCCCGTGCTGCATTCTCACCCTTGCAGACTACTCGATGTCTCAATAGGAGGAGAAAGTACACAGCTTTTTGATGCCGGTGTGGCAGTTGGATTCATCGGATGAAAGCAGGTTATGTCGCGGCAGGCGGCGAAGAAGCTAGGATAGCCGCATTGAGGCCAAAGTGAAGGCACTTATACTGAGCCCTCCAGTCTTCCTGCTCTGCTCTTCTCCTTGGTTGCCATGACCAGCAGTGTCGTCTGGTCGAGTAGCTAGCCCGGCCGGTGATGATTCCACAGAGAAAAGGAGCGTTTCCATATTTATACAGGAAAGTAGAGGAATAGTAAGAGGTGGTATTTTAAGAGGAAGGATGGAAGTTGTAGGAGCGAGGAGTCACAGTTCAAAGTGGCAATTGATTTTGGAGGTAGGAAGCAAACATTCGGATGGACTCCATACCGGTATGGATGGAAGAAGCATGCTGGCGCTTCGGTTCAGCAAGAAGGAATAGAGAAGGCATGAGCTTTGAAGGAGGATATACGACGGCTAAATTAATTGAGACGATGATGTGAATGTGTGTGCGCTGACGTTGAAGATTGGATGATGTGGGAGCACTTGAGGACAACTTTTTGACCATAGATTTAAAATCCGACGGATATAAATAATTCAGAAGATGTGGAAGCACCAGATTTCAGCTTGCAAACATTAAATGCATTTTAGTGGGGATAAACTTTATAGATATTATAGATAGGGAGCAAACCAGTTTCCACATGCACGCAAACATTTGCAACAACATACATACTAGTAATGAACCAAGGACATAAAACATAAGAAATGCTCAAGAATCAAAACATAAGCCCGCATCCTTGGAGCTTCTCTTGGACGATGCGGTCTAACTTTTCCGCCATCTCTTGGCTCATGTGGTTTGTCCAGTCTCCTACTTTCCCTTTCCTGAAAAACACAGAGTTATCAAGGTACACTTTGTTTCCTCGATCAACTCCGCCCACCTGGTTAACCTGTAGGCCGGTAAGCGTTTCAAAGCTGCACAGCCTCACCACCTCTTCGGCAACGCCAGAGCTCTCCTCCTCTTCGGTCAACGGGACGCCAAGGAATTTCGCTAGCGTCCGCACAGCTTGCACCGGATCTGACATGATCTCTTCATACTTCAGAAAAAGAACGTTGTTAGGCCTTGCTAGGCTCTCCTTCCAGTACTCGAGGCAGTGATCCCAGAAGGGGCCATAAGGCGAGAACCCCTCGCAGAACATGCTGAAAGCATTCTCCATCGACAAGTTGCAACCCTTGACAACTCTGTTCTCGTAATGCAACCTTGACACCAGGGTGTCCTTGGGGTCCCGGCACAGGTACACGATTCGGCGGCCACGCGAACTCGTCGTGTCCGGTGGGAGCATCGACATGGGCATGTGCGTCGCGAGAAGCCTCGGAGAAGGAAGCGTCTCAATATCAGCATGATCCGTGCTGAGGCCAGAGATCTCGATGAACGGCACGACGTCATGAGGGTGGCGGGTGAGGAGTGGGTGGTTGGCGAAGCTGTAGCGGGAGCGGTTGGTGATGGTGAAGGCGAGTGCCTTGAGCCAGGTGGTGCCACACTTGGGCTGCGTGGCGAGGATGATGTCGTCGGCGCGGGGTTTGTAGGTTTCTTGGACTAGCAAGATCTTCTCTAGCATCTGTGGCCGGAACCAGTACTTCTTGTATTGAATCAGTGGTTGTGACCACCCTTCTCTTGCTGGGAGTGTGGACATGAAATGTTTGAGCTGGCTTTGTTTGGGTAGGTCACCTTCTGATGAACTCTTGGTGGGACTCTCTTGAGCGTGAGCCATGGCTGATCGGAGAGGAGGCAAAGCTCTCAGTTCCTGGCTTGTTGCTCGATGCATGCTACTGGTTTTATGCCAGTCGATGGAGGATGATTCAGAGAGAGGAAGCTGGTTGTTAGTGCGGTGATGCAATAATAGATATTTGTTTATGTGTGCTGCATATGTATAAAATGGATGGATGGTACGATCGATCGAGATGTTACTATAGTTTATGGAGGAGCAGGTTCACGTGGCGGCTAAAGTTTAGAAAAGACCAATCATTACGTTTCGGAAAAGTTGTAAGGAGGGAACCAACCTATGGTTGGGTGGTTAGGAGAGCGATAGCAGCTTGGCCACTGTGAAGTTCAAATCACAGATTTGACACTTTGGTGTCTCATTAAAGACGGAATATTCTTCAGTGGGAGGCGACGTTCCCGTCGACAGCGAAGTGCTCATAGGGGTAGGGTGTGCCTGCGTGCGTTTATAGGGGTGAGTGTATGTGCGTATTTGTGACCGTCTACATCTGTACTGTGTTTCGCAAAAAAAAGGTGTAAGAAACTAAGAAAGTTTCGGTAAAAAATGCCGTTATATTTTTGGTCTACATGAAAAAACAAAATGGTGGAGGAATAAAAACTCTTTTCTGTATCAATTTTTTCATGTAGCACAAAATGCTACATTAAGGATGTGTATAGACATATTTTTTATATTGTATTTGTAAACACGGAAATACAGGATTTTTTTGTTTTTGCAAAAGCGAGCGCACCGGTGCTAAGGAGCCTCCAGCAGTTTTCGCCATCGAGGGTGGCCTTAGAATTTTACTTTTATTCCCAGTTAGAATTTTAAGAAAAGCTAAAATGGTAACCTGTACTTTATTTTTTCTAGAAATAAAAACACAACTAAATCAAGGTTTCAAATATATCTATATATTTCTCCCTCCAAACTCCAAAAACATCTTATATTTAGGAGCAAACTTATGTATATTAAGGGACTAAAGGTAAGATATGGGGCTTTAATGTGGAGCAGTGTTTTCGCTCTTAGTTGCGTATGCTTCGTTTATTTAAAATGCACTTGAACTTATTTTGAAATGTCAAAAAAATCCACACAAAAATGTCACATGTACATCTCCACATCCTACCTGCACACAAATTCGATTTACTGAAAAATGAATTTATTTTTGTCGTGTGTACAAAAGACAAAATTTGATGCTAAAACAAGGTCTTTCACGAACATTTTATTTTGTCTTTTTCCCACATAACAAAATTGTTGTTTTTTGTGAAACTTTAGGTGTGCATGTCGAGTGTGGAGACGTATGCAGGAAAAAATCCGCATTTTTTACATTTTGAAATATGTATTTTCGGTAAAGGGAGCATATGCACCTGGAACTGAAGTGATGAGGCTCCTGATACAGATTTACCACCATGGTGGATTTTGTGGGCCAAGGGGAATGGGTTTGGGGTGGCTCGATCTAGCTCTCGCAAGCCAGATTCTTTGCCGGTGAATCTAGGCTACCAAGGTTGGCGCTCAATTGTTGAGGGTCGAGGTAAGTGATATTTCACAATTTTGATGTTGTGAACAATGTGTTGAGTTGTTGCCAGCTAGTGTGTGATGTTCTACAAACACACGTGTGATATGTTGTGACGTTCTTGGGCGCTTGCTACAAATGTTGCATTCATGCTTTAACTTTTTTTTGGTACAATCGTTTTGTTTCTGTGTTGCACATGTTCGATGAATTTTCACAAGTTTTGCTTCGATCTATGGGGGTTTTGTGCATATGTTGACTTTTTTGCTACATAGTCATGCTCTAAATGTTGCAACCGTTATTCACAAGTTTTATAGACCACGAGAAAAATGTTGCATACGTAGAAAATGTTGCATCTAGAGGTTTGTTGTTGCATTGATCGGAAGATCCAAATCTTAAACTAAAGTGAGATAAGAAGGCTCTATAGGTGGCCCGTTTTTTCTTGCATCTATCGGGTGATAGCTAGCACTGACCTTTTCAAGAGTACAACTCCCCTGACCAGCTAAGCCAATTAATTGGGGGCGGAGGAAGTAGTTTTAAACCACGTTTTGTGAACGGTAAAAGCAATAGACATGTGCAAGAAAAAAATCAAAAGAATATGGCTTCAGTTATCGCGATGATGTTATTTTTATGTGAAAAGCACTTAACGAGTTAGTATCACTTTTGATTTTTTCTCCAAAAATTACCGGTTTAGTGGCACTGAGTTGCAAATTGCTATTTTGTGCTTTTTAAAAGTTTTACTACGAACACTTAAAATTGAGCCGTGTGCGGGAAAATATAGGTACGCGGGTCTTGTGGCACCCCCGGGATCAGGGTTAGACAAATACCAGATCTTCGTCTGACATAAGCCTAACCTAGAGCTCGAGAGACTACAGTAAGAGAATCGGTAATACAACAGTGACTCTACGACTCAAGAAGTAATACAAGCTCATAACTGAGCGAAGAACCAAAGAATTACAAGCATAGGTCACTGACCTGACATACATCAATCAACGGAAGCAAAGTTATGCTATTAGACATAGCAAGACAGCAAAAGGCCTAAGAGGCCAGGAGCATAACGGCGACGTCCCAGCCCATAGATTCCAGGCTGCCACCTGGGAACCCCAAGCTACTCGTCGATGTCGACTAGAAACCACCATCTCGTTGGAGCGACTTCGTCCGAAACAAAAGCATGCAAAGCTGAGTACAGGGGACTCGGCAAGACTTAGTACAACCTTTTAGCAAAGCGGTTATGCGGGCTTTCGTAGAGCTTCTTTTGCGTAAAGCCGGTTTTCCTTTGTAAGACAAGAGAGAAGAGAAGCTCGACTACTTAGAACCTTTAAAAGGGGATAAGAAAGCAATATTTCTAGCTCTACTGATCATCATATTGTATCCACCAATCTTCATCATCTCGAACCACTATCCTCGGATCACCCCCTCAACACCCGGAGAAGGTGTCCGTAAACACACATTGATTACCAAGTTTTACGATTAGGTTCAAGTTGTCTATGATCACAGAATCCATTCCCAAGTCGTCCGTAACCGTGGACACGGCTTTTCGAAAAGATTATAACCTGCAGGGGTGCACAACTTTACCCACACGTGCCAACCGACTCTTAATGCCAAATTATTAGCTCTCTTCCTTGGAAAGCCGGCAGAGGGTGGTCGACCACGACCTTTACCTTGTTGTCGCCGAGACCATGAGTCACGCGCTAAGGATTGTTCCGCCGTAACGGGTCAAGTCCCGAAGTCGGTCCTTAACGATGTGAGCCGAGGTGGGTTTCCCCAGAGGCCGCAACCCCCAGCCACCACGACCACGCTTACCTGCCTGTTATGTACCTTTTCCCCCAAGCAAAATGCAATGTATATGTCCAGGTAAAGCGCAAACTATGTGACTCATGGAATCTACTAGGCAAGTTAGTGAGTCGAGAGGGTACCATAATAGGGCCTCGCGTGGTTGTACGCTCAGTCTTGGTTCAAGAGGCGAGAACTCGGTTCCTAGGGTCGGCAGAAACAAAACAACCCACCACATCCCAATGTGGCCTCTCGTCTGAGCCTTTAATCATGTTTAACAACATCTCTATACTTACCACGTCAACTTGTCATGCTAGATTCATTTCATTGTATGGCTCCAGTCCGAAGACCGGAGTAGTAGCGTAACAAACTAAGCATGGCTAAGCATAAAGAGATAAAGGCTCTAACGGCGCACACATGCCCAACCTAGTTATGCTAGGAGCGAGTGGATCGGGTATTTGAGGCTACAAGGGTGTAACATGCAATAGATAGGACAACTCTACCTATCGATAAAAGACAGTTGAATCGTGTGCAATATGTAGGAACCAGAAATAAAAGCATTTCAAAAACATATATGAACCAGGCTAGGGCTTGCCTTTGTCCCTGACAAACCGAAGTGGATCTTCGATAATCTTGTACTTGACTTGTTTGTCGGTGGGAAAATATTAACCTTCGGTGTTGTCGATCTTCATCGTCTCGGTCACGTGTTCTATCGATTGCGAAGAAGCAAACACCGGAAAGGGTAAAACAACAATCAACATATGGCATCGATGCAATGCACATACAAGGATGATGATATGACATGTTAAAGATATTGAATTAATCCTAAGACATGATCATCAGATTAACTAGGGTTCGACGGAACTAGGGTTAGCAGTTCCGGAGACCTCAGAGGGGTACAATTAGTTCTTCTAAAACAAATAGGATTTTAAGTTGTTTATCAATGCATGCTTTTGATACTAAAGTGTAGATCTCATTTTTCTGAAGATTTGGATATATTATACACCTTTTTCTGATTTAAAATGAAATAGTTATTGAATTTACAAGTTTTATCCATTTTCTGAAATTTCTGGAAAATAATAAAAGTCTGACAGTCGGACCCACTGTCAGGGTTTTAATCATTTCCTAAACATTTAGGAAAAGAATAAATATCTGACAGAGGGACCCACCTGTCAATGCATTTACCAAAACAGAAAATACAAGAAAATAAAAAGAAAAGGGCCACTGGGCCCACCGGGTCAACCCGCCGGTGGTCAACTCCGGCGGCCAACGCCGGCAACCACGCAGAGGCGGCGCTCGGGAGCGCGGGCGACCACGCTGGAGGGGGCATTGGACGCGCCCGGTCGAGGCGGACCGGCCGGGTGGCCGCGCCGCCGCCGCGTGGTCGCCGGGAGACGCGCCGGCGACGATGGCCGGGGCGGCGCTCGCAGACGCGCGACGGGCGGCGGCTACAGAGGGAGAGCGAGGGCACAGAGGGGCTGGGGAGAACCGCCTGCTCACCCTGAACGCGTGGGTGTCGATGGAGAGGCCGGAGATGGCCGGGCGGCGACGCCATGGTCATCGGAGGCGGTGGCCAGCCGCGGGAAGATGGGGTCGGGGCGGCGATTGGAGCCTCCCCTCGTCGGTTCCTTTGACGGGGTGGAGCAGCAGGAGGAGGCGGAGCCGATGGTGGTGGCGGTTGGGCGCGGGGGTGGCCGGAGCGACGGCGGCGACGAGCGCTGGTCGGGGCCAGGGTTTGCTCGGCCACGCGCTTGATACGTCTCCAACGTATCGATAATTTCTTGTGTTCCATGCCACATTATTGATGTTATCTACATGTTTTATGCACACTTTATGTCATATTCGTGCATTTTCTGGAACTAACCTATTAACAAGATGCCGAAGTGCCGATTCTTTGTTTTCTCGCTGTTTTTGGTTTCAGAAATCCTAGTAAAGAAATATTCTCGGAATTGGACGAAATAAAAGCCCGGAGGCCTATTTTCTCACGAAGCTTCCGGAAGACCGAAGACGAGACGAAGAGGGGCCACGGGGAGCCAAACCCTAGGGCGGCGCGGCCCCCCTTGGCCGCGCGGCCCGTGGTGTGGGCCCCCGTGCCGCCTCTCGACTTGCCCTTCCGCCTACTTAAAGCCTCCGTGACGAAACCCCCGGTACCGAGAGCCACGATACGGAAAACCTTCCGGAGACGCCGTCACCGCCGATCCCATCTCGGGGGATCCCGGAGATCGCCTCCGGCACCCTGCCGGAGAGGGGAATCATCTCCCGGGAGGACTCTACACCGCCATGGTCGCCTCCGGAGTGATGAGTGAGTAGTCTACCCCTGGACTATGGGTCCATAGCGGTAGCTAGATGGTTGTCTTCTCCCCATTGTGCTATCATTGTCGGATCTTGTGAGCTGCCTATCATGATCAAGATCATCTATATGTAATTCTATATGTTGCGTTTGTTGGGATCCGATGAATAGAGAATACTTGTTATGTTGATTATCAAAGTTATACATGTGTTGTTTATGATCTTGCATGCTCTCCGTTATTAGTAGATGCTCCGGCCAAGTAGATGCTTTTAACTCCAAGAGGGAGTACTTATGCTCGATAGTGGGTTCATGCCCGCATTGACACCTGGGACGAGTGACGAGAAAGTTCTAAGGTTGTGTTGTGCTTGTTGCCACTAGGGATAAAACATTGATGCTATGTCTAAGGATGTAGTTGTTGATTACATTACGCACCATACTTAATGCAATTGTATGTTGCTTTGCAACTTAATACCGGAGGGGTTCGGATGATAACTCTGAAGGTGGACTTTTTAGGCATAGATGCGGTTGGATGGCGGTCTATGTACTTTGTCGTAATGCCCAATTAAATCTCACTATACTCATCATGATATGTATGTGCATGGTCATGCTCTCTTTATTTGTCAATTGCCCAAGCTGTAATTTGTTCACCCAACATGCTTGTTCGTCTTATGGGAGAGACACCTCTAGTGAACTGTGGACCCCGGTCCAATTCTCTTTATCGAAATACAATCTACTGCAATACTTGTTTTTACTTGTTTTCTCTGCAAACAATCATCTTCCACACAATACGGTTAATCCTTTGTTACGAGCAAGCCGGTGAGATTGACAACCTCACTCGTTTCGTTGGGGCAAAGTACTTTGGTTGTGTTGTGCAGGTTCCACGTTGGCGCCGGAATCTACGGTGTTGCACCGCACTACATCCCGCCGCCATCAACCTTCAACGTGCTTCTTGGCTCCTCCTGGTTCGATAAACCTTGGTTTCTTTCTGAGGGAAAACTTGCTGCTGTGCGCATCATACCTTCCTCTTGGGGTTGCCCAACGAACGTGTGAAATACACGCCATCAGCGCTCAGAGAGGGAGAGAGACGCGCGAGGGAGAGAGGAAGAGGATAGGGAGAGGGGCAGGGCGTCGGCGGCCTTATCTCCTCGTCCAGGGGCGGCGGCGGGCATCTCCTCGCCGGGATCGACGGCCGGCGCTGCGACAGGCAGCAGCCTGCCTGGCTGCAGGTAGAAGACAAGGGCATTTTTGCCCATACCCCCCTGGGGTTTGCTGTTTTCCAAGAAGTTTTAAAAACAGGGCAAAAACAATTATATTTTGTTGTTTTGGACTATTTTGATAACCCAGAAACCCTCCAAACTTTGTACAAATCTTATGTGGCATTCTTTGAATAATTCATAAGCACCACATAACAAGATTTTGAATGTTTTAAACATTTCAAATTGAGGTACAACTTTGGAATTTAAGGTTTACACTTCATTTAGAAATGCAAATTTTTTTCCTAATGCATTTTAGATGATGCTCATGAATGCACAAACAATTCCTAATTAGGGTTTAGCAAAACAGGGATGTTACAACTCTATCCCCCTTACAAGAATCTCGTCCCCGAGATTCCTAAAGTAGGAAAAGAGAAGGTAACAAGGACTACACCGATCTTCAACGAGCTTGTCGATACCATGATGATCTTCTTTGTTGAAGAAGTTGACCCATGACGTCATGAATGAATTTGATCCACAACACCACGAATGAAGCGCTTCATTTCCTTCCCTTGTGTTTGTTGCTCAACTGCACCTAAAGGAAAGAGGGAATAACTCTAGAACGATGGATCTTCACGAAGATCGAGTATCTCATGGGTAACTCATGGGAGGAGTGTCGAAAAACAACTTTTGAGCTAACAAACATGAAACACGTCAAGGTAACAGAGGATATGAAAGAAGTTTCAAATTTTGGTAGGCAATTGCTCCACGCTTTACAAGAATACGAAGGGACAAGGTAGCGAGGAGTTAAACTGCCTTTGATACCATGACGAGGCACTCTTAGAGAGGGTGACTCGTGAAAACACAAATGATTATCCAACCATAGCAACTTTGGATTTAAGAATCATAGTCACTTTTCTGGCAAGCGTACATGAAATGATTGTTGTCTACTCAAAAGGCTAGGGCCTAGATGACTGACGAATTCACACAACGTGTGAATTGATTGGAACTTCAGGTACTAACCAACGGAATGGAAAGGGCACTGGCTAGGGAGGTGCCAAGGATCAGCGGGGAGTGAATTTCTTCGAACGAAATTGTCGTCACCAGAGAAATGATTTCGAGGGATTGACCAAGAGACATTTAGCAACTCTGCTTATAAGGTTATCCTTGATGTTCTAGACACCAATATTAGGCTATTGACTAGCCTTCAATAGGTCATCAAGCGACGGTCAAGACTTTAGGATTTGAAAAGCATCATAAGGGCAACTCCTAGAATAAGTCGCACAAGATCCTTATGGAGAGTGGTTATTCTTATTACTTCAAGGATCATGGCATTAGGTCTTTCGACTAGTTGTGTTAACCACGACATCAATCTTGCCGGATTTGCAAAGAGACCTATGTCAAAACCCTTGAGAAACACCAACCATTATTGCCGCTTGAGATTCAGCTTAGGTTAGGTGTAAAGATATTTCAGACTCAGCAAGTCCAAATAGGAATTTGCAATAGTTACCACCAAGGTAAAGTTGCTAGATTCTCAAGATATAGACTATAATGTCAAGCTCTAAAAGATTGAGCCAGATTGCATAATCCATATGGTTGCCACTGCCAAAGGCAATTGCGCGCATATGAACTTGCAATATAACACAATTGAGTCCTAGTGGGGACATCGAAGAAGATATTGAAGCTCTTAAGCTACTGCTCTTTCTTGAACAAACCGGTCAGTGGCTTAGTGTGCACAAGGAACTTTTCAAGCAAATGGAGGCAACAACCTTCCATCTGAAGAATAATTCGCACATGCCTGACCGACTTGCGATGTTTCCCGAGGAAAACAAAGGGAACTTGACTCAGATCCATGGCGACATCTTTCAGCAAATGCACGTGAACCAGAGAAGGTCACTTCCAACATCCAGAACACATACTTCATGATAACACGAAGATGGTTCTCAAAAATTTCCAATATTAGTGCCAACTGTTCAAGATGAATCTCTTTAAACATGGAGGAAATAAGAATATCATCGATGGGCTCAATGACAAACTTGTCAAGATACTCCAATATGAGGGACTCATATTCTATATGGACTCGGCAGAAATATTGGTCAGACCAAAGGACATGAAGGTATACTCAGACGAGGCACCATGGGTATAAGCATCATCAAGATAGTCCTTGGAACTGAGTTTGATTTGACGATATCCCAAGCTCAAATCAAACATGGGGAAGATAGCATATCCACAAAGGAGATACTTTCTGACTTCAACACAAACAACACTAGACATGCCTTTATGAAGGAACAAAGTTGGATAGAGATTTTGTCCTTCAACTCGCCAAGTTGTTGTTTAAGCTCAACCAATTAGTCCAGGGTTATCCAATACGGTTCTTGGGGAAAGAGTAGTTCAGAGAACCAACTTACTCATGAACTCGATAACACGGTCATGTGGCAACATGTCGATACTTCTAGAAGGACCACTAGAATATCACAAACCACCGGTATAACAATGAATTTAAGAGGGAATCTTGCTTTACAAAGAAAACGATATGGTCTTGAGAGCTTTGGGATGAACCTAACTCTTTGACCGAATATGTGGACTTGGCAGCACAATCAAACTTCGCTTAATAATTGGCGAACCAATTATGCTAGGAATGACATCAATGTCCTTGGATTTCGAAGCAATGAGAATTGCTAAGAATCTCGGATGGCCACATCAATACAAACGCCCCAACATTCCCAAGCACGGACAGCTCGAAGGAAGTGTGGCTAAAGATGTGTAAGAGCATCACTTCATCTATAAGGCCATGATACAAAGCACGACCTCATGATATAAAAGAGGGTGATACTCCAAGGTAGAACAAAACAGAAGCTAATTAGACTTCTTAATCTGCGGATTACAACACTTTGACCATGTTTTAGAAATGGAAAAGGTACTGGAGTTTGTTTCTCCTTACATACCGAAGTGGAATGCCTTGACAGACCACAAGGGTAACATGCACTGGACACACCAATGCGCATTTACCACTTGGCTGCTAACTAGCAGACAAAGGTCGAAAAGTAACTAAATAAGAAGAACACGATCAGGATCAGAATTCCTGAGAGGTAGATGCACAAGTTAACAGTCTTGGGAAACTCATGCTAAGAAGGGAGGTGTGGCAGGGTCACGGACATAGATAATGGACTCACAAAGAGCACACTTGTCGTGATCCATTTGTTTCGATGAAAGAACCTCTGCAAAAGCTAGTGGAAGGGAAAGACCTGTATTGCCGAAATTCAACACGACAAGAACCACAAGCTTGAAGGCTAGATTGATTAGAATTTAGTCATCCCGATGTAATGTTTGAACATTAACACCAGTGTTAAACAGCATGGATCTTGGGTTAAAGGCCAGCTTCAAGTACTAAGATTCATAAAATAGTATCCGGCACAATCGGGGACCTTCGGTTCAAGTCCAAGGGTTAAAACCCGAGAAAGAAGTAACTACTTACCAAGTGACACAAAAGACACTGTAGTAATCACGATGTACCATCTAGAAGAAATGCATAGCTTCCAAACTTCCCAACCAAATAAAAATGAGGCATCCAAGGCGAAAGGAAACCTCAAAGTCTGGAACAGAATTAGGTGGAACCCACAAAATAGAGAGATCGTGATGGAAAGGAATCTCTCTGTTGAAACAAAACAAAACAAAGAGGAAGCAAAGAACACATACAACTCTAGAGAACTCTGCACTAGGTCAACTGGTATAGAAACGACATGCCCTTGAGGCACCTAGGTTTTGGAAGACCAAAAGAGATATAAAAACTTTCAAATCAACACAAGGTAAGGTACCTTAGAATTAGAGCGATACCAGATAAGGAGTAAAAAGAAGCCTGATCAGATTTTTGCAAATACTTTTAGCTTTCAAATAGTTTTCACAAACACTAGACTCAACATCGACCAGTAGAAAGGGCTTCCTACGAGCAGATCCGCTTCGATACCAAAACACTGTGGCACCCCGGGATCGGGGTTAGACAAATACCAGATCTTCGTCTGACATAAGCCTAACCTAGAGCTCGAGAGACTACAGTGAGAGAATCGGTAATACAACAGTGACTCTACGACTCAAGAAGTAATACAAGCTCATAACTGAGCGAAGAACCAAAGCATTACAAGCATAGGTCACTGACCTGACATACATCAATCAACGGAAGCAAAGTTATGCTATTAGACATAGCAAGACAGCAAAAGGCCTAAGAGGCCAGGAGCATAACGGCGACGTCCCAGCCCATAGATTCCAGTGCTGCCACCGGGAACCCCAAGCTACTCGTCGATGTCGACTAGAAACCACCATCTCGTTGGAGCGACTTCGTCTGAAACAAAAGCATGCAAAGCTGAGTACAGGGACTCAGCAAGACTTAGTACAACCTTTTAGCAAAGCGGTTATGCGGGCTTTCTGTAGAGCTTCTTTTGCGTAAAGCCAGTTTTCCTTTGTAAGACAAGAGAGAAGAGAAGCTCGACTACTTAGAACCTTTAAAAGGGGATAAGAAAGCAATATTTCTAGCTCTACTGATCATCATATTGTATCCACCAATCTTCATCATCTCGAACCACTATCCTCGGATCACCCCCTCAACACCCGGAGAAGGTGTCCGTAAACACACATTGATTACCAAGTTTTACGATTAGGTTCAAGTTGTCTATGATCACAGAATCCATTCCCAAGTCGTCCGTAACCGTGGACACGGCTTTTCGAAAAGATTATAACCCTGCAGGGGTGCACAACTTTACCCACACGTGCCAACCGACTCTTAATGCCAAATTATTAGCTCTCTTCCTTGGAAAGCCGGCAGAGGGTGGTCGACCACGACCTTTACCTTGTTGTCGCCGAGACCATGAGTCACGCGCTAAGGATTGTTCCGCCGTAACGGGTCAAGTCCCGAAGTCGGTCCTTAACGATGTGAGCCGAGGTGGGTTTCCCGGAGGCCGCAACCCCCGGCCACCACGACCACGCTTACACCGCTCGTTATGTACCTTTTCCCCCAAGCAAAATGCAATGTATATGTCCGAGTAAAGCGCAAACTATGTGACTCATGGAATCTACTAGGCAAGTTAGTGAGTCGAGAGGGTACCATAATAGGGCCTCGCGTGGTTGTACGCTCGGTCTTGGTTCAAGAGGCGAGAACTCGGTTCCTAGGGTCAGCGAGAACGAAACAACCCACCACATCCCAATGTGGCCTCTCGTCTGAGCCTTTAATCATGTTTAACAACATCTCTATACTTACCACGTCAACCTGTCATGCTAGATTCATTTCATTGTATGGCTCCAGTCCGAAGACCGGAGTAGTAGCGTAACAAACTAAGCATGGCTAAGCATAAAGAGATAAAGGCTCTAACGGCGCACACATGCCCAACCTAGTTATGCTAGGAGCAGTGGATCAGGTATTTGAGGCTACAAGGGTGGAACATGCAATAGATAGGACAACTCTACCTATCGATAAAAGACAGTTGAATCGTGTGCAATATGTAGGAACCAGAAATAAAAGCATTTCAAAAACATATATGAACCAGGCTAGGGCTTGCCTTTGTCCCTGACAAACCGAAGTGGATCTTCGATAATCTTGTACTTGACTTGTTTGTCGGTGGGAAAATATTAACCTTCGGTGTTGTCGATCTTCATCGTCTCGGTCACGTGTTCTATCGATCGCGAAGAAGCAAACACCGGAAAGGGTAAAACAACAATCAACATATGGCATCGATGCAATGCACATACAAGGATGATGATATGACATGTTAAAGATATTGAATTAATCCTAAGACATGATCATCAGATTAACTAGGGTTCGACGGAACTAGGGTTAGCGATTCCGGAGACCTCGAAGGAGTACAATTAGTTCTTCTAAAACAAATAGGATTTTAAGTTGTTTATCAATGCATGCTTTTGATACTAAAGTGTAGATCTCATTTTTCTGAAGATTTGGATCTATTATACACCTTTTTCTGATTTAAAATGAAATAGTTATTGAATTTACAAGTTTTATCCATTTTCTGAAATTTCTGGAAAATAATAAAAGTCTGACAGTCGGACCCACTGTCAGGGTTTTAATCATTTCCTAAACATTTAGGAAAAGAATAAATATCTGACAGAGGGACCCACCTGTCAATGCATTTACCAAAACAGAAAATACAAGAAAATAAAAAGAAAAGGGCCACTGGGCCCACCGGGTCAACCCGCCGGTGGTCAACTCCGGCGGCCAACGCCGGCAACCACGCAGAGGCGGCGCTCGGGAGCGCGGGTGACCACGCTGGAGGGGGCGTTGGACGCGCCCGGTCGAGGCGGACCGACTGGTGGCCGCGCCGCCTGCCAGTGGTCGCCGGAGACGCGCCGGCGACGATGGCCGGGGGCGGCGCTCGCAGACGCGCGACGGGCGGCGGCTACAGAGGGAGAGCGAGGGCACAGAGGGGCTGGGGAGAACCGCCTGCTCACCCTGAACGCGTGGGTGTCGATGGAGAGGCCGGAGATGGCCGGGCGGCGACGCCATGGTCATCGGAGGCGGTGGCCGGCCGCGGGAAGATGGGGTCGGGGCGGCGATTGGAGCCTCCCCTCGTCGATTCCTTTGACGGGGTGGAGCAGCAGGAGGAGGCGGAGCCGATGGTGGTGGCGGTTGGGCGCGGGGGTGGCCGGAGCGACGGCGGCGACGAGCGCCGGTCGGGGCCAGGGTTTGCTCGGCCACGCGCTCAGAGAGGGAGAGAGACGTGCGAGGGAGAGAGGAAGAGGATAGGGAGAGGGGCAGGGCGTCGGCGGCCTTATCTCCTCGTCCAGGGGCGGCGGCGGGCATCTCCTCGCCGGGATCGACGGCCGGCGCTGCGACGAGCGGCAGCCTCGCTCGGCTGCAGGTAGAAGACAAGGGCATTTTTGCCCATACCCCCCTGGGGTTTGCTGTTTTCCAAGAAGTTTTAAAAACAGGGAAAAAACAATTATATTTTGCTGTTTTGGACTATTTTGATAACCCAGAAACCCTCCAAACTTTGTACAAATCTTATGTGGCATTCTTTGAATAATTCATAAGCACCACATAACAAGATTTTGAATGTTTTAAACATTTCAAATTGAGGTACAACTTTGGAATTTAAGGTTTACACTTCATTTAGAAATGCAAATTTTTTTCCTAATGCATTTTAGATGATGCTCATGAATGCACAAACAATTCCTAATTAGGGTTTAGCAAAACAGGGATGTTACAGGTCTCGATTTAGAGTTTACCCTAAAAAAAGGTCACAGGACGCCCTGTTCATGGGTTATGGGTGACGCGTTTTTCGCCTAAAACCTTAATATATCAATTATTTTACAATTTCCACTCTTTTATGGGATTAGCCTGAGTTGCTTTAACACTGTCCAAACAATATTGATCTTGCAAACATGGTTCTGTTGTCTTTGTATATTCCATCCGATGCATGTGTTGCGTTTCATGCTACTGGAGTGATTTACATGGGAAATGTTGAAGGGGTTTACAGCAGAAAAATTATAATTTTTCTAACTAGCGTACGATACGTCTCGAACGTATCTATAATTTTTGATGCTCCATTCTTATTTTACACCAATTCCATTATGTTTTACTTACACTTCGTTACATTTTTATACATTTTTCGGCACTAATCAATTGACAAGATGCCACAGTGCCAGTTCCTCGTTTTCTGCTATTTTTGGTTTCTGAAAAGTTGTACAGGAAATATTCTCGGAATTGGACGAAACAAAAGCCAAAGTCAATATTTTACTGTAACGAAGATGAAGTCCGAAGGGGAGTCGAAGAGGAGCCACAGGGGGGGGCCAAAGCACCCCTGGGCGTGGCCCAGGCCCTGGCCGCGCCTAGGTCAGGTGTGGGCCACACTGGCCTCCATCGACCTCGCCATTCCACATATTTATTCACGATCTCGGGAAAACCCTGGATACTCAAGACTCCATCCACGAAAAGTTCGTCGCGGCCGCCATTGCAGAACCCATCTCGGGAGGGTTCTGAAGCTCTTCCCCGCACCCAGCCGGAGGGGGAGATCATCACCGGAGACCTCTACATCGTCATGCCCGCCTCCGAAGTGATGCATGACTAGTTCATCCCTAGACTATGGGTCCATAGCAGTAGCTAGATGGTTGTCTTCTCCAATTTGTGCCTCGTGTTTAGATCTTGTGAGCAGCCTATCATGATCAAGATTATCCTTATGTAATGCTACATGCATGTTGTATTTGTGTTGGGATACGATGAATATTGAATACTATGTTGAGATCGATTATATTCATGATATATGTTATTTGTGATCTTCCATGCTCTCCGTTGTTAGCAGATGCTTTGGCCAAGTATATGCTTGTGACTCCAAGAGGGAATATTTATGCTCGATAGTGGGTTCATGCCTCTAGTTTTCTGGAAGAGTGACAATAACTTCTAAGATTGTAGATGTGATGTTGCTACTAGGGACAAACCAACAATGTTTTATCCAAGGGTAATTCTATTGTTTACTTTACACATATTTCTTAATGCGATTATCTGTTTCTTGCAACTTAATACTGAAAGGGGTGCGAATGCTAACCGGAAGGTGGATTATTAGTCATAGACGCAGTTGGATTACGATCTATGTATTATGTTGTAATGCCCGAACGAATCTCATAGTAATCATCTTGTCATGTACGATCTCTATTCTGTCAATTGCCCAGCTGTAATTTGTTCACCCAACATGCTATTTATCTTTATGGAGAGACACCACTAGTGAACTATGGACCCCGGTCCTATTTCTTTACACTGATACAATCATCATGTTCTATTTACTTACTGCAAGCACTGTTCTCTTACTATTCTACTGCAAACATCTCTTTTCACACCATATGGTTAACTCTTTGTTATCAACAAAATCAGTGAGATTGACAACCTCACTGTGAGTTGGGGCAAAGTATTGCGATTGTGTTGTGTGCAGGTTCCACGTTGTTGATGACACCGGTAGTGCGTTCTGCTAATAGTCAGCTAGCAACACCTTCAGAAGTCACGCCTTTCTACTACTGGTCGATTAAACTTTGGTTTCTTACTGAGGGAAAACTGGCCGTTGTGCTTAGCACACCTTCCTTTTGGGGTTTCCCAACCGCTTCCACAACAACTGCCACCAAGATTATCTGCCACCACCACTGGAGCACCGTCAGCGTACTGCCTAGATCTATCTAGGAGTAATGCAGTAATGGAGAGAGATTTCGGTGACTTACCCTCGTAGACCGAAAGCGGTTAACGTTTAGCTGGAATATGGATGATGTAGTCGTACTTTGTCGCCGTCCTAAGGGTAGTGATAATCCTCGCATGATGATACCTTCGATCTGAGTTACGAATGTAGTATAGTAGCTTTTTCCCTAGTATACCTAGGTTTATCGAACCATGGGAAACATTGTGTATGGAAATCAAAGGAACTTCGATAAAACTTTCTTAATCATTATGTTTTATGTTTACCAGACCTTTCTAGTTTATTTTGAATCTTGGTTGTTGCAATGGATGGAAATAGGCAAGGGTTGAATATTCACTTGCAGCTGCACATACATATGGGATAAAGATAATAATAAGCACATTCATGTGTGAAATGATCTAATATAGATAACGATTTGGGCAACCATAAACACTAAAACCCCTACGAGTCCGATGCATAGCAATAGTCTTTTGATACGACAATTATACCACGAAGCACTAGGTTATAGCAATTATTAAGTAAAATACAGATTAAAGCATAAAGTATGATGATGTTGTTGTTATTCCCAAGTAGATCCTTGAACGAAAAAATGTACTCCCCTTGATGTCACTGGGTTTCCCGTGAGATCACCGATTCACTACTCATTTCACTTCTCATCTTTACTAGTCTATGGGATCTTGGGTAACTACAAGTCCATGGATCGAGACAAGAGACGAAGAAACAAGATACATCCTTCTGATCAGTCACCACACAACATTCCCATGTATTAGATGCACATAATTGCTGCGAGATTTCACCCCAACCCGCAGCCCAAGAAGACTACTCACTCATATAAATAAGATCAAGGATAGAAAACATTGTGCAAAATACTTAGATTGAAATCAAATATTCATACAATGGTCATCAAATCACAAGGAGATCTCAAGTACAAGATGATGGCTCTAGCTATGGAGAGGATGGGGATGGAGAGGATGAACAATGGTGGTGGTGAAGTGGTGGATCTCGTTCTGTGGTGTTGCGGTGCAATCTAGAATGGCGGCCCTCTACACGACGGGTGGAGTCTCGAAATATATAGGGGCCTTCCCAAAGGCTGTTGCATTTGACCTTACGGTGCCAACACCACATGGTAAGGGTAGCCCTTGCTCGTACTAGTGGTTATTAACCTCCTGGAGCCTTCTCTTCGACTCCAATTTGCATGGCTGCGTAGGCAACATGATATTCTTCCATAAATGCTCCAGAATACGCTTTAAAAGTGTGATTTCTTGCACAACATAATTTAAAACAAGAGATTTCACATCTTTGCAATAAATAAAATTAGTAGCAAGGGTAGAGAGATTCTTAGTCATATATTTGACTTAAAATGTGATTTAAATGCGAAGAATGATGGCTATTTTAACAGCCATAAACATCCCCAAGCTTAAACTTTTATCGTCCTCAAGCAAAAAATAAAAGAACTGATAGCCCCAAATTTTGATGCTTTTTACTATGGATTTTCCACCATTTATCACTCCCTTTCATTGGATTTTCATTGGATTTTGTGTTTCAGCTAATGTTAATATCGCAATGGAGGTGAAACCTTGTTTTGAATTATGTATTTCAGAAAACCGTCATTTATGGAGGATCCGAGGATATTTATGAGCTGATTGCAACAAAATAAAGTCATTTCCTTTAGAGGCCAATTTCATCCTAACGAAGCAGGGAGTTTAGAGGGCATCCGTACAGGCGGGACCGACCGTACGGCTCGCCCGTACTACGCACCGCCGCCTTTCCCATATCAAGGCAAACTCTTTTCGTAAAGGGAGAGAGACGAGAAACGCAACGCAGAAACCACCATTCACCCCAGAACAGAAGAGATCTGATTTGAAGAAGGAGAAGACTATCCTCGACTCCACCAAAGATCAACCTCATCAAGACCACCACCTCATACATCACATCCCACTTGTACTCAGAGAGAGAGAGAGAGAGATTCATACTTGTAAGATTAAGGATTGAAACCTCTATTCCATCTTGGTTTGTATTTGATTTGATCTTTAATTATTGTGGCTTGCTACGGCAATATCACTACAAGAAAAGTTCTTATCAACAACGTCAATTTTTTGTCAGTTTATGGGTGTTTTTCGTCGCCTATGAGCTTAAGCTGACGATATGGGTTCTGTGGTGCAAACTGCTTCACCTAAGGATGCACCACGGATTTTTCGCTCGTCGCGTTTGGGTGCCCATTGGCCACGAAAAATCGAACCGTTGCAAAAGTTTTTTCGGGAGGCCGTTAACTGCTGACATCATGCGAACTGACACGTGGCACACGGAGTTAACTATCTTGTAACGCCGTTAACCGGTTGAAACCTCGTGGTAGATGGTAGGCCCACACAAAATCTACCACGCCTTAAGCAGGTCGGCCCATTTAGTAAACAGTCGGGCCAGCTGACTTGGTTTGGCTGGTCAACTGTATACCTGGGCTGGTTAATTAGGTTTGTGGGCTGAACCTTTCTCATTTTGATTGGTCAAAGCCTAAATGGGTCAGCCTATTTTGTACGTGGGTTAGACCGAATGTCTTTGTTTGACTGGTCAATAGGATAAATGGGCTGACCCATTAAGCACGTGGGCTTGGTCGAATGTCTTCATTTGACCAGTCAACAAGATAACTGGGCCGGCCGGTTTTGGTGGTGGGCCGATCCAAATGTCTTTGTTTGACCAGTCAAAAGAATAACTAGACCGGCCCACTTAAGTAGTGAGCCGGGCTAAATTCCTTTGTCTAATCGGTCAACTGAAAATCTTGACGGTCCATTTAGTTAATGGGCCGACCCTGTCTAACCTTTTTTCGGTCAACACGTTGACTGGGTTAGGCCGTTTAGTTGATGGACTGACCCATAAGTCTCCAGTATGTTTATGGACCGGCTCAGTAAAAAGTTTGTTGGTAAACCCACAACATAATATATAGGCCCATTAAGGCTCAATAATCTTGTTGGGCAGACATACGTTGTTATTTATTGGGTCAGCCCATCTGCGATTTGCTATATGAGATGCTCGCCTGTAAGGTGCTTTAGGATTTTGCAGGTCAACCTATATGTGATTTCACTTAATTGGACCGTAACCGAATAAAATTTGTGATTTAATTTGGCCAAACAAAAATCGATTATATTCTGAGAATATTTACGCAACACATCATTTCAGTCTGATAGCACAAGAGGGATCGGTCTAATTGGCAGCATATATGAACACCGATGAAGCTGGCAGGTAAAGTGCCACGAGATTGTTAATTAACTTCGACATATACAAATACGGCGTATATATGGATCTGATCGAGATGTTGTGTTATATGGAGCAGCAGGTTGGCGCGGTGTGGACATTTCAGAAGATTATTCATTCATTACATTACTTGTTTCTAACAACAGTTATCTCTATACATACACCCGGACAAAGAAGAAGATTCAGCAGTTTTGCCTTTAATTATATCCACCATCCAGCATCCATCGAAAGGCCCATTGTCTCGTTGATGTGTTCAATAGGGAAAACAATGGTTTACTCTTGCTCAGGTGCACGCTTCCACGGCGCCCTGACCGGCCTGGCGGGGCGGCGGGTGGGGTGCCGGAGGCAGTCGCAAAGCCGCCGGAAGAAGTCGACGACCGGCTGGATCCGCGACAGCACCACGAAGATCGGGCCGAGCACGCCGCCGGTCACCGTCATGATCGCCATCGGTTCCATGATCCCTCCTCCTCCTGGCCGGTCTTCCTCGTTCCCCTGCACAGGAACTGACACTTGGTGGAAGAAAAATCGATGTAAGATGCAGAGTGTTTTTTGCCTGGAAATGTGACAGGAGAAGAGCGGATTTTATGTACGAGAGGCTACTGCTGTTCTGCTCCTCATAAACCACTCGGTGTTAAAGCAGCTCCGGTAACCGCGGACCTGCCTCCACGGCGAACCAAAACGGCTATTTTCGGAGGGAGCCGTTAATGGTGCCCGGCCAAGATCTAACTGAATGTTAGGTGCAAAATTTTGCGTTACACTAGTTGCAACAGAACAGCCTTTCTGTTTCTTCCTCCCTCTGGAAATTCAGACGATGCAACAGTCCGAACCGTCATTTTTTCTTTCAAATGGAAAAACTTCTGTTGATTCTTTGCAAAAGTCGTTCATACAACCACACAGTACTGTTCAAGACCGTCCAAGAAAATAAAAGAATTCAGTCATCCGGCCTCCGGCATCGATAAAATCACCGACATTTTGAAAATCACATCAATGTAGGTTCATCACTCATCAGCGAGTCCAACAGCACTTGATATTAATATACCACACCAACGAGGGCGGTTACATATATATATATATACATACATACATATATAGGTTGATACATAGAGGTCGTGACATTCATGTGCGGGAACATGATAATTACCCTGCCATGACAAAGCATGAAAGCAGCAACATGCAAACGGTACATTAGCTAGGTTAACTAGAACTAAAATACTACTACGATCTCCGACAATACATACTCGGTTGTTGTTCGAATCGCGTGTTACTACTTCCTCTATCGGTCCTACTCAAGCTTGCAGCCAGCGATTGCAAGCAAGAATCGCTATAACCCAAGAAATATGATTCCGGGGTCAAGATAATAGGCGACTACCTCCTCCGCACAACGTGCCGCATCTCAGGCACTCTGATCATCATGTTAGCACCATCATTCACGGACCTTCGATCGTGATCCTGTTGAAGGAGCGAGAGATCCCGTCGCCTCCTCCCCTCAGATTGTTGAGCTCCGACTCGATCGTCTCGATGATCTTGGCCTCCTCCAGGTCCGGGCTGGGCACCTTGACGTGCATCGACCCTTGCTTCAGGGGACCGACAGTGTCCTGGCTGAGAGCCTGCTGTTTCACGAAGTTGTACAGCTGCTGGTGGAAGGGGTGGTCGTAGGAGTAGCAGTCGACTTCGTCGGACGACGAACCGGATCCGGATCCTTCCCTCTTGCAGAAGTGCGGTAGTGACTGGTAGTCCATAACCTGCGAGTGACACGATACAGATTTTGATCAGAGAGGTGCCAAATTTATGGTGGTGGCTGGGCCGCTGGGGGTTCATCAGCTATCAGAGCAACAGGACCACCCCAACAGTTAGGTAAAGCACAGCTGTACAAAAGTAAGCACTTCTTTCAAGTCATTTAATTCGCGCTAATAGGAATGTGTTCGGTCAAAGAATGTAGTAGGATAGTTGTGTAATGTTGTGCTCACTACCATATGGATCCCCTTTTGTAGGCAGGTAAATCTCTCATTTGTTACCAAATGTGAAGCTAAGATGCACTCATGCACAAATGCAGAAGGTTCGCCTAGATAAATTGTGCTCGCGTATTTAAGAAGTTGGTTCAACGAGAACTCAATGTTAAAGAATGTAAAACCAAGTGAGAACTGAGAACCACTGCCCTGATTCCTGAAGCAAAAGAACTGATCTGAAATAAACGAGATAAATTACGAATATGAACCTTTAATAACTCATCTCTTCCAGGGCCGGATAAGACTTTGATCTTCTTTTTGGTTCGTTCTTGTAAAAGAGGCTTCACAACCTGCCCATGAGTGAACAGAAACTCCAATCAATTTACTATAAGATGTAGCTGTGTCAAAATTTAAATGTGAAGCAAATCAAGTACTAACCTTCCAACATGCAGAAAAAACATACGGAGCATTCACAATGTAATAGGTCTCAGTTTTCTCTGGGTAATTAAGGTCATCAACGGCTGTGATCGTGCTCAACATCTGCATTGTATAGAAACTACCAATAAGGAAATTGCAAAGTTTATTTTCCTTGAAAACTAAATGCACATGGCAGCCAAAATAAACCAATACATAAACAAAAGAAGGACCTGAGAATTGTTACACCAAATACAACGGTGTAATTTGCATCCAACACACATGTAGATCTCAGTCTAGTATGAAATGTCACTTTCATTCAAGAAAAAAAAAGTATTTCTCAGGGATATAAGGTCATGCTATATGTGTTCTGATAGGCATATATGGTATTCTCAGACTCGATGGTGTATTAACAAAGTTTCTCTGGAACTCAAGATCTATTGAACTTATCTGGTAGACAAAAAAAATCTGGCATGGCTAGACTAAATGCTATTTTAGGGAATGCCATCATGGCTAGATTTATTAACTTTTAAGGATGTCTATGTTTTGGTCCAAATATCTTCATATTACGCTATTCCATAGGTAGTCCAACACTATCCCTGGCCCCACTACCACACCACACCTCAACAAACAAACAATTCTTAGGTAGTCCAACACTATCCCCGGTCCCATTAAGCAACATCCACAAAAACTTCTGGCCAGTTGACACCTCCACCAGGAATAGACAACTCCGGAGTCAAGATTCAGGAAAGCATGGCAGGCAAGAGGCCAATATACAAAATAAGGAGAAGCAAACAAGGGAATAAAAGTATGAGTGAGTTAATCGTGCCAATAGATGACTTGGTGGCCATTATTGACTTGACTTGGTGGCATGCAGACTTCTTTATAAATCAGTATTATAGTCACCCCAGTGGTGAAGCAATTTGGCAGCACTAAAAAAAGCTACTCTTGATTGTGCCTCGGATTCTGTTTTTAACTACAAGAAACATGAGGGCTAATGTATATGCTTGAAAATTCATATCCCTTCTTGCAAATATTCATCACTCTATAAACATGATACCGTATTCTTGATTCTGTTTCACCTTCAATTCCCATCATGCCACACAGCTTGATGACATGTACATGCATTATGAGACTGTCACCAGATGTTTATGTTCGAATTTGTTGCAAACAAAAATGTCACATATGCAAGAAACTTATGAGCAGTTCTCATTCATATCCTTAAGAAGCTTATCACTTTTTAAGAGCAAATTAGTAATGCAAGGAATAACCCACCTTTATTTGGTTCAAAGCAGAGAGCTTCAGACCAGTCATATCCATAACTTTCAAGCATGTATTAATCTGTTTCGCGAACATCTCAGATGCCCCCGGCTAATGAAGAGAGGAACATAGTCATTATATGTTTCTGCAAAATAAATATGAATAACGAATAAACAGCACTTACCAGTACAACACGGTCTCGATATTCATTCATCTGTATGTGAGACTGCAAATAGTAGTGCACCTGAGGCAAAAATGAACATGATATTTAGCAGAAAAAAAGTATTGTGTGTCCCTATAAATTGATATAACTAAAATTGTAGTTCACTAACATTCCGATGACTCAAGAAAAAAATGTGCACTTATTTGCTCACTAATCTTAGTACTACGAAGTTTTAACACAGCGACTCGAACTTCGATCTAGTAGTAGAATGCCTTACATTATTTGAAATTGAAACTCAAAGATTAAAAATTTCCAACTGTTAACACCTACCGATGCCTTGTCAAAGGTACTGAGACCAACACCAAATGCATAAACAGGTTGTCCCTGCAAAAAGGGCAGCATAAAAATTATACTACATCACAAAGGTCATTACTCAATACAGACAAAGCAAACTGTTAGAAAATGAGAACAATGGTTTATGAACATTTTGAGACTAGTTGCCTGCTTTGCTAAAGGAAAGTGTATTACTGCCAGATAAAATATAACCAGAGATGTATTGTTGTTCAAGACCAACTAGTTTAGACAAACATGTGCCAACTGGAACATAACAACGCCAGCAGACGGACCAGCAGGAATTGATTATATGATACCATCAAAAGTACAAAAGTTTGAAGAAAAATGGGCCTGATTGTTCTACCTGCTTGGAGTATCCTGTTAATCCAACAAGTAGTGTATCACGAATAGATCTATACAAATCCGAGGGCACAATTGGTTTCTGCATCAGAAATAAACAGTGGTTGGTGCTCAGATGAACAACATATGCTAAAACAAACAGTGCATGATGAGAAAGAAATGATGCTATTTCTACTACCAATGTAAGATCATGGAGACAAATAATTTATTATGTTACTTTAATTAATTTTGTACATCTTTCGCAGCCATTATGTAAAAGATTTGAAGTCACTTGGTACTCAGTCTTGTCTAACTTTCTTCACAACTGTGTAAATGTAGAAGGCACTTACAGCTAGAACGGTGTCAATCTCATTTTGAAGCCTCCAATTTAAGGAATCCATTAGCTGCACCAAATAGCCCAATGCTTTATTTTTGGAGAGAACAAGTTGCTTCATCAATTTTACATCGTAAAGTTTGTATAAGAAGCTTTACCATTTTATGGGCTTTGGGAACATTCCATTCTCTTGCCTTGAGAAAACGCACCAGAGTTCCTCTTGGGTATCCTTGGTGCACATGCTGTACACATAACAGTAACAGTGAATAAGCACTACTAGTTTCCTCCTACCAAGAATTTTAATCTCAAAACTCAACAATACCAGACTAAATGATCAGCAATGCAAGCAATATTCCGTATATGAAATATGAAAATTGTGCTATTCATGTGTCAAAAACTACCGGAAGAGATAAAAAAAAGTTCAGATTTAGATCTAGACAGACAGGAAGCCAACAAACGAGGGGTGAAAAGCAGACATCGCTGTGGAGATATTGTGATTGCACTGCGGAAAAGAGAAAAAGGCACACATGGTTCATAGTGGAGATATTGAATTGTGATCCATTTGCGCTGTTGCGCGATGCACAGCCGGACACTTCCAACCGAGGTCCGGGAACATGATCATCTTACTTATCAGGACAAGGACTCTTGGACCAAGTAAAAGTCCAAATGGGCAATCGAGACCTTTCCCTTAGAACAGTCAAGGCCACACAGGCTCAAGGAACACATAAATACAAGGTACGTCCAGATCAAACCACAGCAAACTTCTTCGGCCATTAATTCGTGCCCGCTTGCTGAGCTCCACATAATATCTGAATCGCTAGTCCAGGTTCAGTCCTCACATGGAGGAAGCAAACGATGGACCGGCATCTAGCTCCTATCAATGTGATCATGGTGTGCTTGGTTGGCTGACTAAGGACTTGTAGGCTCGTGCTTGGAAACCCTCCAAGCCGGCAGACAGGAGTTGATTTACTGACGAGTTTTCTTTAACATATTTAGTGACGAGTTAAATTATGCGTAGAAAAACAGCATTTGAGAGCTGCAAATACTGAATTCTGAAGGCACCGACAGAACAGCTGTGATGTACTCCCAAATCGGCTTTTTTCCTCTACTATCCAAGATGCGGTAGTACCAAAATTGCATTTAGGACCTAACGAAAGTACTAGTGCTTCACACATGTCATGAGATCTTTAATGTAAAAATATATCTCTCCCTATGCGACGGAAGCGAATAAAAAACAAAATAAAATGCTCGGTTAACGGAAAGCATAGTTTAGCTACGAATCTCTATCATGGTGACGAAGCGCAAAGCCTCACGAAAATGCCAGCTTTATGGGTGGGGGAAAGGTAAGACTCATTCCTACAGAACCCAAAGTGATAACAACAGAATTTCAAGCAAGAAATGGAGATGAAAACCACAATTAAGCTCAAATCGCAAAGTAGGCTGTCATTTTACGAGCGGGAGTGACAAATGAGCACAAAAAAATCGTAGAGCTAAATTCTCGGGGATTTAATGAAATTTAAACTAAAAACAAGAGTAAGCGAAACCTCAATTGAACTCGGGAGAAGAAGGAATTTCCCAAGATCCAAACATTACCAGCTACAGCGAACAGCAACCCCCAAATCCACAAGAAATGCAAAGCGGGAGACGAGAACAGAGGCAAAATCCAGGTACAATTCAACTACAACCGACGCATACCCAACAGAAACAGCACTAGAACCAAAGATTTCCCACTCGCTGAAGCACCAGAACGGAAGAATTTTCCTTCCTAGGCGCTGAAGCACAAGGAGAAACACAGTAGGAGTAGCATGGATGCAGAGATCCGACAAGTGCGGGAGCTAGAGCAGATCGGCACCTGGAATGTGATCTTGAGCGGCTCCTCCACTGCAGAGACCAAAGAAAACAGGGCGCATCTCAGCAAAAACAAGAAACCAAAATAGAGAACAAGGTCTATTGTAAGTTTCTATTGAGACGAATGGAAAAAAAGTAGAGCACTCACGCTGCTCCATGAGCGCGGAGAACTGCTTGATGGCCTCCTCCGAGGCGGCCGCCATTGCCGGCGACGGTCGACGCGAGAGGAGGAGGCTTGCAGAGCTTGAGGTCAAACGGGGAGAAAGCTGAGTCTTCTTTGCCTTTCTAGCTCCTATATGTACCTTGCTGGCCCGAGCCGAGTGACGCTGTTCCGTTCTGCTCCCGCAGCGCACCGCGCGTATGTGAACGTGTGTGGGGGGCGACTGACGAGGATGAGAAGGATGGAGGTGCTTAAAAGGAAAGGGACAGCGAGACCTTCTGTTTTTCTCATTTGTTTTTCTAGCTTTAAAAGAAAAAATATAAAACAGTGTCTAGGAGGAACTATACACTATTGATATAGTAAAAACGGGACTTAGCGTGACAATTCTGGTATCAAACTTCGGTCGTTGGGTGCGCCACTGTAACCCAACCACTAGGCTAAGCCCTTTTTCTGGCTTTTTAACTTGGTGAAGAATAGTTTAGGCTGGTGTGCTTCTCTGTAAAGCTGTTGGTAAACACTATTACCGCCACGTGTCTTGCTACTTACGTGCTGTCTAAACATGAGGGCCGGAGTAACACGGAACTGATTATTTCACTGTTAGGTCGAAAGTTGCACAGTGATCTCTTTGTTTCAATTGTTCTATCTTTTGGAAAGAATGTTCGAGGAGGTGTTTTGGCTCCCAGATTTATATAAATCTATTATGAAAATGCATAAAATGGAATTTCAAAATGTTAAAAAAATCTGGAAAAAAATCGCATGTACATCCGGACATTCAGGAAAAAAAATGAACAATTTATGTAGCCCGAGTGTAAAAAAGTGTTGTTTTAAAAGTCCCATGGCCATGTTTGAGCATTGAAATTTGTTTTTTTTTCATGGTACACAAAAAATATTCTTTTTCCGAAAACTTGTGTGAGAACATGGAATGTCTGGATGCACATGCCAAATCAATTTATATTTTTTAAAAGAAATTAAAATATGCTTTCAGAAAATGGGATCATATGCACCAGAGAGCCGAATTGGATTTACAGTTTTATCGAGCCCTCTTTAGACTGTAGGGATATTGACGAGGGTGCTCCTCGGCAATGCCCACCTTTAGGGGCTTAGGGTTGATGGAATCCTGTAGGCTAACACGAGACATCGGATACCAAACAGACAGGGAGAGAGATTTAGCCAGGTGATAAAACCCTTACTTCCTGCTTGTCTAATCTTGATTATCGAATATATCAGGTTATAATGGGGTAGCCGAAGGTTTAGGGGCTTAGGGTTGATGGAATCATGTAGGCTAACACGAGACATCGGATACCAAACAGACAGGGAGAGAGATTTAGCCAGGTGATAAAACCCTTACTTCCTGCTTGTCCGATCTTGATTATCGAATATATCGAGTTATAATGGGGTAGCCGAAGGCTTAGGTTATGATCTCGTCGAGAGGTTAAGGTCCTAAAGGTCATAGCTCTAGACTTACAATGAATCTATCTATTGAAGTTGTGTCCCTCGGCAGACCCTCTCCTGGCCTTTATATTGCAGGCCATGTCTCGAGAGTTCTGTCCGGGTTCAACTAGGTTACAAAGAGTTCTACTTCTAATTAATATTTCCTTATACGTCTTCTTACCTTGGTCGTCAAGAATCCTTTTTCGGATGAATCTTCTTCTTTGGAACCGACGTATTGGTCCATCTTGATCGATGGGTGATTTTCATGGGCCCCTGGTTGGGCCATAGGAGGTAGCATAATGCTGGTTACCCGAAGGGTAATGCCCACATCAGATATTGTATATGACTTCTGTAACATTTCAAACAGGTTATAATTTTTTCCTATATAGTTCTTTATGTTAAGGGAGTGGTGTTATCCAAATTCCATTGAACTGGATTCATATAGGAGTACCTCAATTTTATAGTAATTTGAACATCCACCTTTACCTCTTTTCGAGACTCGGTCGTGTAGAAACAAGTCACTTTTCTTCTGTTTCGCACCGGCAAACCTCTCGAATTCATATGTTTTTTTCTATTCATGTATTTATCAATCATGTGATCCAACAATCCCTTACTTTTTTGTGTCCATAAAATGCTACAACTATTATGAAGATTTGTTTGGTCACTCCGTGGATATCACTTTTCAATTAATGAAGATATGTAGCATGAGAATGAGATTAGGGTGGCCATCTTCTAAATGAAAAAAGGTTGTAGGGCCAAATAGGCTACCTGCATAATTCTATGAGCCTTGCTAGGAAACTAATATTTTTTTGATATTTTCCTTGTAGGTAACATTGACCTGAGTAGGATTAATTTTGGCATTAACATTCTGGTTTCTAAGAAAATGGTGTTGATAATATAATATGTTTAGACACATTTTCCTTCAGACTTACTATGGCAGTTGCTATTAGATTTGATTTTGCAGCGGATAAGGTTATTATTTTACAATGTCAAAACACCTTTATTTGTGGGAAAATATTGCAGATCGAGTGACCCCTCTGCATGAAATCTTGCATAAGTTCAAAAAACTACTAGGGGTGGAGTCCCGGAGTGGGGGTGGGGTGGAGTGGCACAATTTAAAAAGACGCAACACAGGGTAGCTAGGGTCGGTGGACGCTAACTAGATGTGGAAGTGTCCGTTTGGCCCCAAATAGATTTCAAGTTTTGTGCCAAACGGTAACTCGGTAGACAGTTTGTCTATTTTGGAGCGACGTTGAGATCTAAACTTTGTTAGTGCAGATAAAACAGACAAATGGAGCTAAAGTAGAGGGGACGTTGGGGACATGGAGTTTTGGCTCATAGGTGTAGATACACCTATTAGGAAATGTATAAAATTTAAATGCATTTCAAAATATTAAAAAATTGAAATAAAATTCCTCATCGTGCATCCGAACATCCTATCTTACCTCATGAAAGTTTTGCGGGGAAAAATATTTTATGTTGCATATGTAAAAAAGACAAATAAATGTCTCGTAAGCAACTTTTTTGGAGCATCAGAAATTGTCTTTTTTGCATAGGCCATAGAAAATAATATTTTTTGACGACACTTTGTGTGCAAGCATAGAATATGTGGAAGTACACCCCGAATTTATTTTCAAATTTTTTAGAAATTTTAAATTATGTTTTTTCAGTAATAAGTGCATCTACACCTATGAGCCGTAATAGATTTCTGGGACGTTGGAGTTTTCCTTAGTTTGTTCTATAAAGCTCATATCCACGTCTACATGAGGTTTATCTCTGAAATCATTTTTCATCTCAGGTGCATATGCCACCTTTACCTAAATAAAATATTTCAATATGTGAAAAAAATCATAATAATCTTTGGTCGTACACAATCGACAACCTTTTTGTACACATAAATTTTCGCAAAGAAACAACTTTTTTATGCTCCGTGCAAAAAAGACAAACAATATCTCATGCAAACTCTTATTTTAGCACCAAAATTTTTCTTTTTTTACATAGGCCATACAAAAATTCATTTTTTGTGAAACGACTTAGTACACACATAGGTGGTGAAGACGTTCACGCGAGATTTATTTGGATTTTAACATTTTAAAATACACTTACAATATATTTATTTATTTTCAAAATGGTGGTGGAAACCCAGCCTCTACATAAAAAATGCACATAGCCATTTTTATTTTTATTATTCAACGTAGACTTACAGAGAGAACATAAAGATCAAGCCGAAGCCACCTCGCTAGCAACAATTCTCACAACACCTACAAAATATGATGGATGGGTGGCCATTTCGGGGTCGTGTGCCCTAACCTCACACATACGCACATAATCAAAACACCGGAGGCTTCATCAAACCCCCCAACAGCGACCGGGGAACACAAACCGATCCAGCGGGCCCTAAGCATGCACCGTTGCACGGGGCGGCTTGTCTTAGAAGCCATACCAAAGACCCCGTATTTTTTTAATGCAAAATACTAAATCTACATTAAAACTTAAATAGCTCACATATTTAGCACTTATTAGCCCAGTTTGCTTCATCTGGCCCAGTCTACAGCTGTGATGGGGGGTTGTAGTGTTGCCTTCGTTTCTCAAGAAGTTGCCATCGCCATCTACCACGAAGGAGTATATGCACCTCAAAGTCTTTCCCAGAACGCTGCTCTCGATATTATTAAGAAAATATATCAGCAATGCTGATTATTTAACGTATGTTTGTGTGCAAGTCTCAGGTAGAAAACCCCGCAAAAAAAAAGTGGGAGAGTGATGTTTTGGAACATGGGAGCATATGCTCCCTATATTTTAAAATGCATCTTACACACATTTTAAATTTCAAAAAAATTGAAACGAAAAATTCGCACGTACATCTTTACGTGCTACGCGCTCACAAAGTTGTTTCATAAAAAATGAACTTATCATGTGACGTGTGTAAAAAAGACAAAATTCAGTGCTGAAAACAATGCTTGTCACAGGATAAGTTTTCTCTTTTTTACATAGGCCACAAAAAATATTATTTTTTCGTGAAACTTGACGCATACACATATATTATGGAGATGTACATGTAGAATTTTTTATCAAAAATTTTCCATACTTTGAAATATGTTTAGTTGGTAGAGGGAGCATACGCACCTAGGAGCCGAATTGAATTTCCGAGAAATTTAAGAAATCCAGCGAGTAGGTGAAGAAAGGTCAGTGTAAACGAATGTGATGCGCCCAATCAGATTTAATATAACTTGAGAAGGATGACTTGCATCGCTTGCTATAAACATAAACGGTGTTTTAGTTGTGAAGTTGCTATCATACGCACAACAGATACTCCTGTGAGCTCGCTGTTAACCCAAAATAATAATCTTCTATAGTGAAGGAAATAGCAAAACATATTATTTCTCAATGTCTTGCGTACCAGCAGCCGGGTCATCTGCAGATCTTGTCTTCTAAAAAGATAATCTGCAGATCAGAGTTGACAACCTATATCACAATAAACTTTTCCAATAGAAAATTTTGGAGATATAGTAGGGGTATTGAGTAGGATCCACGTGGCCTACATCCTAATCAGAGATATCGTAACCCTGAAGAATGGATCTTTTTTAAGAAAATGTGGTCAGCGAAGTGCTCTATTTTCATAGTTTTTTTTATAACGGTCGATCATTTCTCTAAATAATCAAAATACTTGTCATCGTCCTCGCGCGCAACACGGGCGGCGCCCAGATCCGGTTCCCACTTGGCCTCCTGACACTCCTCATCCTCGTTGTTGTCGAAAGACGCCACCACCCAAAACCCGCACAAATGGGGGTGTGGCACAGTGGGGAGGTGGCTGGTGTACCAGCGGTTCAGCGCAACGCCTGCATGATCTATAGGGTGTTGTCGGCACCGGCAAAAGGTCGAGGCTTTGTCGACCTAGCACACCTCGCCAAGGAGTAGTGCTTGCACCGTCATGTCGCTAGAGTAATGCCATTCTCATGTGTTCATCTTGTTGGTGGATCGGTCCTCCCATACCAATGCCGAGGCTGGCATTGCAGCGGACGATACGGTTTGGTCACGGTCTGGTACAGATCTTTTGCCACTCTCCGTTGGGAGGACGATGTTGTTCTATCGGAGGGTCCCTTGTGTAAGATTTTGGTGATGTCGGTTACCTTTCTATCTTGCTAGCTATCTGTTTTGTGTCATTGTTGCTTAAGCTGGGTGGATCTCCATTGACCCCAAGTCTCTTGCGAGGAAGAAAGGAAGAAGAAGATAGGTTTCTAGAAAACTCTCTCACATTCTTTCATTCCTTCAGCAAAGATATATACAAGGTCCTCTTTACACTTTGCCACCTCTACAACTCACCCATTACAACTCAGGACTCCCAACAGTCCCCTTTAAGAGTTTTGATGGCATGATTGTCGATCACATGGAAATGTCCATGTTAAACCCGTCTTAGTGTGCAGTTCTCTCCGTACGCATATTCCATGGATGGGAGGTCAGTAAGTGGAGGAGGTAGCATAGAACGAGATGGTTTGGTGGTGCTTATCGAGTACCCAGTCCTGATCTCCAGAGTAAAAGTCCTTAGATTGTTACCTTAAATGGTTGCACTTGTGCCCATAAATTGATCCCTTCTTAAAGCCTTCCTTGCAATTTGCTCTAGTTCCATCTTCAGAACGAAAATCCATGATATGGCTCTTAGTAGCTGGATCAAGCAACAAGATGTGGTGTGTCGTTCCATTTCCTCATGCGTTGCTACTGAAGAACATCTTTCTTAGTTCATGTGTTGCCAAGATGGGTGGGTTGTGTTGTTACATGTTGTTGTATGCCAGCGATCACTTCAACGTGACTGTCATGATTTTTTTCCTTTTCTTTTAAATTTTGACTCTTTGTGTCGATGTCTTCACAATGCTGAAAATTTATGTTAATATATATTGATAATAATATACGCATTTTTGTACAAAATTAATTAAAAAAATTGGCGGTTAAATATGTAATACAGATTCACATGGCAGGATATACCAACTGATATACCAAAAGTGATAGTTACTTAACAAACTTTCTTTGGAGGAAGAAACTGTCTTCACAATGCTGAAAAATTATGTTAATATATGTCGATAAAAATCAGTCATGGGAACGACAACATCAACATCCAATACAGTAGTTTCCTCTCAAGGAAAAAAAACAGAGCTGTTTTTATTGTATTGTTAACTTTGAAAAGTGTGTTTGGGTCCGGAGCCTCAGTGATCCCGTTTTTAAAAAAGAATATCATATTTATGTGTTTTAAAAAATAAAAATAAAATCAAGAAAAAATCAATGATGTAACCTATAATCATGCAAAAATTCAATGCGATTTTTCTTGTATTGTGTGGTACATAAAAATATCAAAATCCGATAAAATTTAGAAATTTACAAATATGCATACTCAAATCCATGCGTTTGTCAGTTTTGTATAGCTCAGAATACAAACAATTTGGAATTAATATTTTACATGTCTGTAAAAAAATATTTTTTAGATAAAGGAGCATCGTCCCAGCCTCTGCATCAATTGATGCACACGGCTTGCTTTATTAACGATAGTATCCAAAGTATCAAATATCCAACATCCCTTATTACAATCACGGATCAGCTAAAGTGGCTACATGAATCAGCCAATAAAAAATACGGCACACATGCCCTCTATGCATTTGCTAATCTATTAAGATATCTCCACCCAGTAGCCTGGAAAAAGAAGTCCTGAGCAACCACTAGCATCCGGTTACATCCAGTAACCATATCCTCCCACTGGTCTAACGGGAGAAGGAAGACCCATTGTTGAATCGAATGAGCAGCTCGCCGGATAACCTGCAAAAAATTAGTTCCAGTTTGTTTGTTAAAAATAATATCATTTCTACTTCTCCAAATCGCCCAACACAGGGCAGAATCTCCAATTCGGATTTTGTGTTTATCATTTTTTCCGACTCCATTAAGCCATCTAAAACATATTAGTAATATTAGCTGGTGGAGGAATATTATAAGTTAAATACATCATACGCCAAATAATCTTTGCAAACGGACACACAATGAACAAATGATTCAACAGCAGTGGAATCATAAAAACAGCACTTTTGACATCCATTCCACTTCCGTTTAGCTAAATTATCCTTAGTTAAAAGCACCTTATTACTCAGAAACCACATAAAAAATTTAATTTTCAAATGTATCTTCAATTTCCATAGATATGTACGCAGGTAAATAGCATGCCCATTCATCAAATCCATATAAAAGACTTAACAGAGGACAAACCCGAATAAGTAAGCTTCCAAATAAACTTATCTGACTCAGTTGTTAAATTTACTGTAATTAATCGTTGGCATAAATGTATCCATTGTAACCATTTGTTATCATTCAAACCTCTTAGAAGCAAGCACAGTTGATACCAACACATGTTTATGTTGTACAATATTATAAAGTGTTGGATACTGATGAGATAAGAGCACATCCCCTATCCAAACATCTTCCCAGAACTGATAGTTGTGCCATCGCCAATTTTGAAATAACCTCTCTTAAAGAAATCATTCTTAACATGCATAAGACCCTTTCAAAAAGGAGAATCATTAGGTTTGGCTTCTACTTGTGCTAGTGTTTTATATTTTAAGTATTTGTTACACAATAATTGCTGTCAAATCCCCTGCTCTGATAAAAGTTTAAATAGCCATTTACTCAGTAAGTATTTATTTTTCAGTTGCAACACCTCGATCCCTAACCCACCTTGATCCTTTGGTCGACACACACTATTCCACTTGGATAATCTGTACTTATTCCTGTGTTCATCAGATTGCCAGAATTTTTTTTGATCTATAATAGTCTAACCACTTGTGCACTTGAATTGGGATTTCCAAAAAAGAAATCATGAACATAGGAAGACTCGTTAGAACCGAATTAATGAAAGTGAGCCTATCTCCATAAGACAGCATTTTACTCCGCCAATACCCTAATTTAGACGCAAAACGGTTCTCAATGGGATTCCACTCCGCATTTCGGAGTGTCCTATGATGTATAGGAATATCCAGATACATCCGGATTCATACGAGCTACATCCGGATTCTTTTTAAAAAACTTATAAATGTGATCTCCGCTCATTATCACTCATGTTTTTCTTTTTGAACGGCATTGTTACCCATGTGAATTGGTCCGCGCACACACACATACTGGTCAGTCGTTGAAAGCTATCATTGTCCCTGGTTTGCCGTCTTTGGTTACAGTTGCGTGACTCACTGCTCTGGATTCGTTTCGATGATCTCCTCTCTGCAGGTGGCAATGGGCGAGATGATAACCTGCGTGCTTGGTTAGGTGGCACGTACTGGAACTTGCGAGGAAACGGCAGGATGACCCACGAGTTGCATGTGCGCGTTCTAAATGAGCTCTGGTCACACATCCAGGTCCAGCGGCACATGGCATTCTTCTGTTCGCGGGCCGTGTCCTCGTCTCCTCGACCGATTCTACCAGCTAGGTCATTCGTAGTACGGAGTAATATTTTCTTCAGCTATATATTTCGTCTGCAAAAAGTCACGACTTCATATAAACTCAGCACAAATTATGGTTGCCGCCAATTCACACAGCATATTTGAACACATATTGTTAGAGTACGTAATGGGCTTGGCATGGCGCTATAGCTCATTAATCTTAGGATTAATTAGAGATAAGGGTCGCTTTCTTAGGATCAAGTAAATCGAGACGTATCAATCTAATCAAGCAAGAATTAAGAAGGAAATCTCTTCCCTCTTGCGCCCTCGCAGCCCTCTCTCTCCCTCCCAAACCCTAGCAGCCACATAACACTTGGTATCAGCTTTCCCGGGTTCGATCATATCCATCCCTCAACCGAGTTCTTCCCATCGCCGCCACTGCACTCCGACGACCCCGCCGTTCTCTCCCCGGCGGAGATCACCGCAGCCCTCCGCGATCTCACCACTTCCTGGCCGGTCCCTACGGGCCGCCGCCGGCGGCGGCGCTGCTGCCGTGGCCGCCGACGCACTAGGCGGCCTCCGCCGCGATCGCTAGGCCGCTGCAGCCGACGCTGCTGCTATCGTCGCCGCCACCCGACGTCGGGCTGCTGCAGTCCCCGCTGCCGATGTCCGCCATCTTCGTGCCGGGCCCTACCTCAGCGCCGGGATCCCTCTTCTCCAGCAGCCGGCCGCCTTCTTCCCCACCGGGATGCTACAGCAGCAACAGCAGCTGCTGTCGCCGCCACTGCAGCTGCTGTCCTCACCGACGCGGTTCGGTGGGTAGCTGCAACAACAGCAGCAGTTGTCGTCACCACCAACACCGCAGCAGCGGCTGCTACCGCCACCAACGCCATCCCTGCCTTTCGACGGTGTGGGAGCGACCTTGGCCCCGGGCTCTACATCGACACCACCCGAGATGCCCTTCCACCAGGTTCGTTTCCCTCCGTCGCCGTCACCGCTTCCGGCTTGGATCGCTATCCGCCACGTATCGGCGGCGGTGAGGCTGCAGGCTGCTGCGCGCGGCCTCCTAGTGCGTCGGCGTGTGCGGGAGATGCGTGATCTGCAGCTGCAGCTCCTCCAAGTTGCGCTTCGCTGCGCAAGGGACCTCGATCTCGTCCGCTGCGTCGGGGATCTTGGGCGTGCGGTTTCCCCCACGGGCGGCAGACATGTTGTTTCTCCCGCGGGCAGCGACCTCAAAGTCTGCGCCATCGACAGTCATCCGGCGGGGAGAAGGCATGGTGTCACCGACAGGAGCGCACTGCATAGTGATACGTCTCCGACGTATCGATAATTTCTTATGTTCCATGCCGCATTATTGATGATATCGACATGTTTTATACACATTATATGTCGTATTTATGCATTTTCCGGCACTAACCTATTTATGCATTTTCCGGCACTAACCATTGTATTGACAACCTCACTGTTTCGTTGGGGCAAAGTACTTTGGTTGTGTTGTGCAGGTTCCACGTTGGCGCCGGAATCCCTGGTGTTGCGCCGCACTACATCTCGCCGCCATCAACCTTCAACGTGCTTCTTGGCTCCTCCTGGTTCGATAAACCTTGGTTTATTTCTGAGGGAAAACTTGCCGCTGTACGCATCACACCTTCCTCTTGGGGTTCCCAACGGACGCGTGTTGTACGCGTATCAAGACTGTTTTCTGGCGCCGTTGCCGGGGAGATCAAGACACGCTGCAAGGGGAGTCTCTACAATCCAATCTCTTTACTTTGTTTTTGTCTTGCTTTATTTTATTTACTTACTTGTTTGCTGCATTATATCAAAACACAAAAAAAAAATAGTTGCTAGCTTTACTTTATTTATTGTCTTGCACTCTATATCAAAAACACAAAAAAAATTAGTTACTTGCATTTGCTTTACTTATTTCAACATGTTTCCTTTTAATTTTACTGTAAAAGATATACCTGTGGGACAAGGGTCTATAATTGGAAGAGATAATATAGAAGAATTTTTCACCCATGTTAGTATGCATGAAGATCTTAAAGATATACCCCTTGCAAAAGCTGTCCCTACTTATGAAGATGCCTCTGTTTTTTGGTACGCATGATGGAAGCTAGATTTATTAGTCTCAACCCCATGATACAACACATGTTTCTTACACTTTCTGATATGGAGCGGGGAGAAAAGAGAGATTTTGTTCTAAAAGTCTTAGTGCGGGAATTTGCAGATATAGCTAAAGAAGCTAGAAAAGTTTTTAGTAAGCATGAAAGGCTTGGTATGATCACCGATTTTAAAAGAACACTTGAAAAAATGGATATGGATAGAATTAAGTACACTAATAATGCTAATGATGGTGGGGAGATTAAGGCACCAATACCATGTAAGCTTCTAGCAATGCATGAAGCTCTAGATAATAATTATGCTTGGCTTGTTCCTGAAAATTTGTTTGATGAGAGCAGCAAGCCCAAGACTAATGAAAAGGGAGCCGCTGAAACTTATGTATCCAGCATACTATGCATGGTTGAGAAAACTCCCAACACCCAAGGTAATGTCGATGCTTCATCTCTTGATAACACTTGATAAACACTTTCTGCGCCTAGCTGAAAGACGTTAAAGAAAAGCGCTTATGGGAGACAACCCATGTTTTTACTACAGTATTTTTGTTTTATATTTGAGTCTTGGAAGTTGTTTACTACCGTAGCAACCTCTCCTTATCTTAGTTTTGTGCATTGTTGTGCCAAGTGAAGTCTTTGATAGTAACAGATTTCTTTGCTGTCACGAATTTCGACCTGTCTCTCTGTAGGTAGCTCAGAAAAATATGCCAATTTACGTGCGTGATCCTCAGATATGTACGCAACTTTCATTCAATTTGGGCATTTTCATTTGAGCAAGTCTGGTGCCTCAATAAAATCCATCTTTACGGACTGTTCTGTTTTGACAGATTCTGCCTTTTATTTCGCATTGCCTCTTTTGCTATGATGGATGAATTTCTTTGTTCCATTAATGTCCAGTAGCTTTATGCAATGTCCAGAAGTGTTAAGAATGATTGTGTCACCTCTGAACATGTTAATTTTTATTGTACACTAACCCTCTAATGAGTTGTTTCGAGTTTGGTGTGGAGGAAGTTTTCAAGGATCAAGAGAGGAGGATGATACAATATGATCAAGGAGAGTGAAAGCTCTAAACTTGGGGATGCCCCGGTGGTTCACTAATTTTCATAGGTATTTTATATGGAATACTTTCAGTAGGTGCATTTAAAATATCACAAGCATCATTAGAGTTATCGCATATGGGAGATAAAGTATTATCAGAGCAAATTTTCTCCCCTAAAGATGGGAAGCTAAAAAGATCATGAAAACCAGCTTCCCCAAGCTTAGACTTCTCCATAGCATTAGCAGTAATTGCATTCATACTAATAACATCGCTACTAGCATGCAAATAAGGTTCCATTGGTTTTTTAATGTTCACACCAAACAATTCTAAATCAGGAAAAAGATTAAAAAGCTCACTAAATTTTTTGTTGTTTTCCATTATGCCTAACTAGTGAAAATAAAAACAAGAAACAAAAAGATGCTATTGCAGGATCTAAAGGAAATAGCTTCGAGCACAAACACAATGGCGCCGGAAAAGTACGTTACACCGGAACCGGAGTATGAGTGCCTTTTACCTTTCCTCCCGGCAACGGCGCCGGAAAAGTGCTTGATGTCTACGGGAGCTTCTATTCTTGTAGACGGTGTTGGGCCTCCAAGAGCGAGAGGTTTGTAGAACAGCAGCAAGTTTCCCTTAAGTGGATCACCCAAGGTTTATCGATCTCGGGGAGGAAGAGGTCAAAGATATCCCTCTCATGCAACCACCGCAACCACAAAGCAAGAAGTCTCTTGTGTCCCCAACACACCTAATAGGTGCACTAGTTCGGCGAAGAGATAGTGAAATACGAGTGGTATGAATAAGTAGTAGCAATGGCACCGAGAAAAGTGCTTTGCCCGAGGACAATAAACAAGCAGTAGTAACGCAGCAGTAGTAACGCAATGAAACGAGTAAACAAGCAGCGATAGCAGATATTTAGGAACAAGGCCTAGGGATTAGACTTTCACTAGTGGACACTCTCAACATTGATCACATAACGGAATAGATAAATGCATACTCTACACTCTCTTGTTGGATGATGAACACATTGCGTAGGATTACACGAACCCTCAATGCCGGAGTTAACAAGCTCCACAATAATGCTCATATTTTAGTAACCTTTAGTGTAAGATAGATCAAAAGACTAACCCAAGTACTAACATAGCATGCACACTTGTCACCTTCATGCATATGTAGGAGGAATAGATCACATCAATATTATCATAGCAATAGTTAACTTCGCAATCTACAAGAGATCATGATCATAGCATAAACCAAGTACTAACACGGTGCATACACTGTCACCTTTGCACACGTGCAGGAGGAATAAAACTACTTTAATAACATTGCTAGAGTAGCACATAAATAAATTGTGATACAAACACATTGCAATCATAAAGAGATATAAATAAGCACCTCACTATGCCATTCAACAGTGAATAAGTATTCTGTGAAATATAGCCTAAGAGACCCACACGATGCACACACTGTCACCTTTACACACGTGGGACAAGGAGTCTCCGGAGATCACATAAGTAAAACTCACTTGACTAGCATAATGACATCTAGATTACAAGCATCATCATATGAATCTCAATCATGTAAAGCAGCTCATGAGATTATTGTATTGAAGCACATAGGAGAGAGATGAACCACATAGCTACCGGTACAGCCCCGAGCCTCGATGGAGAACTACTCCCTCCTCATGGGAGCAGCAGTGGTGATGAAGATGGCGGTGGAGATGGCAGCGGTGTCGATGGAGAAGCCTTCCGGGGCACTTCCCCGCTCCGGCAGGTGCCGGAACGGAGACTCCTGTCCCCCGGATCTTGGCTTCGCGATGGCGGCGGCTCCGGAAGGTTTTCCGTATCGTGGTTCTTCGCATCAGGGGTTTCGCGACGGGGGCTTTATATAGGCGAAGAGGCGGCGCAGGAGGGTCGAAGGGGTGGCCACACCATATGGCGGCGCGGCCAGGGCCTGGGCCGCGCCGGCCTATGGTCTGGGGGCCCAGTGCCCCCCTCTGGTCCTTCCCGGGTGTTCTGGATGCTTCCGGTGAAAATAGGAACCTAGGTCTTGATTTCGTCCGATTCCGAGAATATTTCGTTACTAGGATTTCGAAACCAAAAACAGCAGAAAACGAGAACTGGCACTTCGGCATCTTGTTAATAGGTTAGTTCCAGAAAATGCACGAATATGACATAAAGTGTGCATAAAACATGTAGGTATCATCAACAATATGGCATAGAACATGAGAAATTATCGATACATCGGAGACGTATCATTCACCCCTGCATATTCTAAGAAGACTCAAGCGTCTAAGCTTGGGGATGCCCAAGGCATCCCCTTCTTCATCGACAACATTATCAGGTTCCTCCCCTGAAACTATATTTTTATTCCATCACATCTTATGTACTTTGCTTGGAGCGTCGGTTTGTTTTTGTTTTTGTTTTATTTGAATAAAATGGATCCTAGCATTCATTGTGTGGGAGAGAGACACGCTCCGTTGTTGCATATGGACAAATATGTCCTTAGGCTTTACTCATAGTATTCATGGTGAAGGTTGAATCTTCTTCGTTAAATTGTTATATGGTTGGAATTGGGAAATGCTACATGTAGTAATTCTAAAATGTCTTGAATAATTTGATACTTGGCAATTGTTGTGCTCATGTTTAAGCTCTTGCATCATATACTTTGCACCCATTAATGAAGAAACACCTAGAGCTTGCTAAATTTGGTTTGCATATTTGGTCTCTCTAAAGTCTAGATAATTTCTAGTATTGAGTTTTGAACAACAAGGAAGACGGTGTAGAGTCTTATAATGTTTACAATATGTCTTTTATGTGAGTTTTGCTGCACCGGTTCATCCTTGTGTTTGTTTCAAATAACCTTGCTAGCCTAAAACTTGTATCGAGAGGGAATATTTCTCATGCATCCAAAATCCTTGAGCCAACCACTATGCCATTTGTGTCCACCATACCTACCTACTACATGGTATTTCTCCGCCATTCCAAAGTAAATTGCTTGAGTGCTACCTTTAAAATTTCCATTCTCTACCTTTGCAATATATAGCTCATGGGACAAATAGCTTAAAAACTATTGTGGTATTGAATATGTACTTACGCACTTTATCTCTTATTAAGTTGCTTGTTGTGCGATAACCATGTTTTCTGGGGACGCCATCAACTACTCTTTGTTGAATATCATGTGAGTTGCTATGCAAGATCAAAAACAACACATAGATAATAGATTGATAATCAACATAACATAGTATTCTCTATCCATCGGATCCCGACAAACACAACATATAGAATTACAGATAGATGATCTTGATCATGTTAGGCAACTCACAAGATCCGACAATGAAGCACATGAGGAGAAGACAACCATCTAGCTACTGCTATGGACCCATAGTCCAGGGGTGAACTACTCACTCATCACTCCGGAGGCGACCATGGCGGTGAAGAGTCCTCCGGGAGATGATTCCCCTCTCCGGCAGGGTGCCGGAGGTGATCTCCAGAATCCCCTGAGATGGGATTGGCGGCGGCGGCGTCTCAGTAAGGTTTTCCGTATCGTGGCTCTCGGTACTGGGGGTTTCGCGACGAAGGCTTTAAGTAGGCGGAAGGGCAACGCGGGGGGCCACACGAGGGCCCCACACGCCAGGGCCGCGCGGCCAGGGGCTGGGCCGCGCCGCCCTGATGTGTTGTTTGGGGACGCCAAGTTTTTACTCTTAACTTCAAGAGGGAGTATTTATGCTCGATAGTGGGTTCATGCCTCCATTAAATCTGGGACAGTGACAGAAAGTTCTAAGGTTGTGGATGTGCTGTTGCCACTAGGGATAAAACATTGATGCTATGTCCGAGGATGTAGTTATTGATTACATTACACACCATACTTAATGCAATTGTCCGTTGTTTTGCAACTTAATACTGGAAGGGGTTCGGATGATAACCTCGAAGGTGGACTTTTTAGGCATAGATGCATGCTTTGGATAGCGGTCTATGTACTTTGTCGTAATGCCCAATTAAATCTCACAATATTCATCATATCATGTATGTGCATTGTCATGCTCTCTTTATTTGTCAATTGCCCGACTGTAATTTGTTCACCCAACATGCTATTTATCTTATGGGAGAGACACCTCTAGTGAACTGTGGACCCCGGTCTATTCTTTTATATTGAATACAATCTACTGCAATACTTGTTCTACTTGTTTTTACGCAAACAATCATCATCCACACTATACATCTAATCCTTTGTTACGAGCAAGCCGGTGAGATTGACAACCTCACTTGTTTCGTTGGGGCAAAGTACTTTGGTTGTGTTGTGCAGGTTCCACGTTGGCGCCGGAATCCCTGGTGTTGCGCCGCACTACATCCCGCCGCCATCAACCTTCAACGTGCTTCTTGGCTCCTCCTGGTTCGATAAACCTTGGTTTCTTTCTGAGGAAAAACTTGCCGCTGTACGCATCACACCTTCCTCTTGGGGTTCCCAACGGACGCGTGTTGTACGCGTATCACATAGCACCACTGCATTCCGCCGCCGGCCGCCGCGCGAGCTCCTTTTGCCCCACTGGTTTCCATGGGATCCAGGTGGATGTACAGGTGCACGTCCGACGGGCGGATGGTGTCCACTTTATGTTTAGGGGTCAACAATAAAGCGTCCAAGTCCATTTCAGGTCGAGAGTAATAAAACAAGCCTAGATGTAAAAGACTCATTTTTAGGTGTTAGGTTTGTGTTGCGTCGAGTCATGGTTTGTTTAGGTTACAGCTCGAGGACGAGCTTCATGTCCAGGTGGGGTGTAGTGTTAGAGTACGTAATGGGCTTGGGCTGGCGCTAGCCCATTAGTCTTAGGGTTAATTAGAGATAAGGGTCGCTTTCTTAGGGATCAAGTAAACCTCTCTATATAAGGAGAGGAGACGTATCAATCTAATCAAGGAAGAATTAAAAAGGAAATCCCTTCCCTTTTAGCTTTGCCCGGCCATGGGCAAAAGGCCCCCGGCCGACCTCTCTCTCCCTCCCAAACCCTAGCAGCCACATAACACTGCAAAGAAAGGGATTTCCTTCTTAATTCTTGCTTGATTAGATTGATACGTCTCCTCTCCTTATATAGAGAGGTTTACTTGACCCTAAGAAAACGGCTCTTATCTCTAATTAACCCTAAAACTAATGGGATATAGGACCAGCCCAAGCCCATTAGTACTCTAACACATATGATCAAGGATAAACCCAATCCTTATTGTGAGGTTTTATATTAGGTGTGATGTGTCCACGTACGTCTGGTAGCAGCTTTGACTGGGACATGATTTCTGACTTTGCTCATACTTGAATTGGGCAGCGACCAATAGTAAAAGTTAAGATGAGTCTGACCGCACGTTTTCCTTGAAAGTCATGTAATTTTGGAAGTGGTGTTATTCAAATATTTAAGTACGAACATTTGTATGTATTGACTAGCAGGCGCATGTATTATTACTTTTTGAGCGACGGAGGTGCATGCATATTTGTGAAGATTTTTTTCGATAAAGATATTTGTGAAGATATATAGAATCAATTAATATACTTAGGCGAATTTAAGTTGAAAGATTTATGTTTAGTGGTCAAACATCATCCTGACTTAATAGGGATGTTATATCACAAATAAATTGTTGGTTCGATGAATGTAACCAAATTGCCATTTTGTACGGAAGCTAGCACACAAAAGCTAGTAATTGAGAGTAACTCTACACATCATCCCCAATATTGAGGCAAGAAGTATAGCTATTGAGGTATGATATGGCCGAATGTGGATGAGTTGCCGGATGATGGTGTCGGATGTGGAAACAAGCAAAATAGTTACTGGGGAGTAATTGTATAGATATATCTGATATGGTTGTTCGCGTCCTTCTGTGGTTATGTTTCTAATTAGGGTTAAGTGTACTTGTGGTTCCTTACGTCTTGGGAAAGTCTAATTTTGGTCCCTCAACTCTGTTTTAGTCTAAATCTGCCCTCAAACTCTTAATTAAGTCTAATTTTTGTCCTTAACATCGGTTTAATGATGGTTGACCGATTTTGACTCTCCTTTTCTGGCATCATGGATATAATTGGCTGGTTTTAATCTACCAGTGATCATTTTTCCTTAGTCAATAAATAGAAAAATACACTTGCTCTAACACACATGTGTGCCGCCTCCACCTTTCTCGCTTGGTGCAGCAATCCTCGCCACTTCATCCGCCTCTGCCTTTCCTCCTGACGCAAAAGCCCTGGCATGTCCGCCGATTTTACCTTTCTCGCCCGGCTTATCCACCCTAGTAGTGTGAGGCCCTGTCGCTAGGTGTTGGGGAAGAGTTAGGATTACTACGGCAAATGAATAATTATCATGATCTCACCGGCGAACGTTAAAAAAGCTAATTCCATAACTTATCTCAAGATGAGATGGTCCTACGTGGACTAAACATGTCCAAATCTATCCACGGTGGTAAAAAAGAGAGTCAAAAACCGGTCGAGCATCGTTAAACCGCTACCAAGGACCAAAATTGGACTTAATTAAGAGGTTGAGGACAGGTTTAGACTAAAACAAAGTTAAGGGATCAAAGTTAGACTTTTGCAATACATGAGGGACCAAAAATGCACTTAACCCTTCTAATTATACCGATGGCTGTACTACCCACAAAAAAAGGAATGGTCAACAGGACGGGGAAGTGATTCGCCCCCGGGTGAACAGTAAAGCTATTTAATTTGTTTAGTTTTAATAATTTATTTTGTTTATTACTTATGTGCTTGTCTCTATTATGTGCATGCAAAGTTTGGTATAGAAAACATATTTTGTGCCATGGGAAAAAAACAATCATCTAAGAAGCATTTTTTGAAGAATCAACTTTATTTTTTAACACGTTCATAGTACTTGATTTTTCATTTAAGTTTAGCTGGAACAGAGACACATACATGTGTAAACATGTTCAAAAGAATGACATTAATAATATGTTGGGTACCACTTTGAATTATATTGGTCAGCACACATGCATATAGTGGCTTTTCGTTCAATATATTATATCACATACCAGAGGAAAAAAATGCTTAAAGTCTTTGATGATGATCATCGCTGCTCGCTAGTTCAACATGCATACAAGGTTAGGATACGTTGTTCCTATAGTGACATGTTGGATGTTTGCATGACCCCAGGGCAGGCGCAAGTCTCCTTCTCTTATCATGATTGCAAAAGAGAAAATGACACCATGGTCATAAAGCAGATGTGATTCATAGTGCCCAATTATATGTACTCACCTTTGTCTAGAATATAATGAGTATTTTCGTTTGCTAAGACATGTGTTTTGACCAAAAAATATATATTAAAATATTTTTTGTGTGATATCTAAAATTGTAATCATGCTTGAGTACTTTTGGATATGAATCCCATTGAATAAAATTGTATATCAAATAAATTACATGCTAATATATAGATTGATAGCACTAATTTTCTTGCAGTATTTCTACGTCTTATATCATGGGACGGAGAGGGCACTACAAACATTCGGTCCCGCATATCACTTCGCACGAATATATATATGCACATCGAGTGTTAAATTTGCAACATCATTAATTGGCATACCCATGCAATGTTGCTGCCGACACAGCTTATTGATTTTGCATACTTTTTCCAGAAAAATGTTAGAGATTTGTTCAAAATTTATGGAGGCTCATCGTAAATTTGCTAAATGTCGGTCCAATTATTATGAAATTTCATCCATTTGTTATTGAAATCTTCTCTGCTTGTTGAAAGCTTCATACATGAATTGCTGAAAACTCGTCACCTACGGGACTTCATAGCTCATCCACATATCTTGAAAAAAGTATGACAAATTTTGTTTCAAGCTTATCAGAATTATGTGTGAGAATATAGCTAGAAGAAGGGGGCCATGAACGGTTCGGCCTTGCCGGCAAGGAGAGAGCTAGCATCCCACAGCTTTGGAGCCACCAGATAGTACGTAACCACTGGCCCGGTTCTTCCTCCGTGGGTACCCGCCAAATAGCAACCCCAAAATTTGACTGTCTGGGTCTTATAATCAGGACTGGTCCAAAGGGGCGCTAGATATGAAGATAATTTCCACGAACCGAAGTTCAAATAGACCATTACCAGATTTTACGCACGGATGGTCTACATCTCTTCAGTGTTAGGCCGAACAATCGGCCTAAGTGTCTGTCAACCCAAGATTCGAAAGGGCAAAGCAGTGACTAGACAATGACGAATTGCACTAGCTAGGACGGGGAATATCAGGCACACACGCGACAATTGCTAGCTTTCGCCGCGTCACCAGTAGCGGTGAAGGTTTGACGCACCTGGACCGCGACAGCCCGGCCGGCCGGTTACGGAGGGCAGAGGAGGTCGAGAATCGTGTGCCCTATGTGCTTGTCATTCTTTATATTTCTCTCGGTGGAGATCAGTCGAATCGATCCAATGATCATGTGCTTGTTATTGTTTTATGATAAGTAATCGGAGGTGCTCAATGCTGCCGTATGCATGAATGCATGTGCTTATGTAAAGTGGGAGATGATAGAGGAGACTTTTAGGGCCAGCATCTAGGTTTTATCCTAATGGTAGTGGAGTTCCAAAGCTAGATCAAACGCGATAGAACCAGCCAGTTGTTGCGCGTCGTGGTAGTGGCTCCAGTGCTTGGGATTTTTCTGGTTTCACTTTCTGAACATCATATATATGGCTGTCTGTCAAAATTCTTTATAAGGACTTACTCCCTCGGTTTCGAAATAATTGAATTTCTAGGATTGTCCTGAGTTAGACTAGTTTAAGTTTGACTAAGTTTATAAAACATCAATTGTGTAGATTCATCATTAGTCATAAAATATATTTCCGTACTATATATATTCGATGTTGAGGATATTAAAAAAATCTGTAAAATTGGCCATACTTGGAGAAGTTTTTTTTTTTAGGGTAATACTTGGAGAAGTTTTGACTTGCGACAAACCTAACACGGTGAATTGGTGCATGAGAGGCGAAGGTAGAACGGCGGACATCCCTGCATATGTATGTCCTTAGTTTGCTGGTTCCTTGAAAAAGTTCATACTGATCTTTGCCTCTCCACCGTTCTACCTTTGCTTCTCATGCACCAATTTGCCTCTTATGCGTCGATTGTTAAATAAATGAGTTGGTTTCATAACATGGAATGAATTTTATTTGAAAATTGGTGAGCGGAACCTTTATAAGAGTGGCTTTTGTGCCTGTGGCATGATCTGGAATATGGGGTGTGTGCTTCTGACAGGTTACACATATACTACATTCCCTAAAGAAAAGGAAATTTAGTATGTAAAGTAGATCACTAGATCTGATTCCAAAGATAAGGGAAAAGAAAGAGCAATCCCTTCTATATTTGCATATCTAAAGAATAATCATATATCAATGAACGGACCACTAATCGTTCACTAACTTGTAGTATCTTCGAATTATACCATTGAGGGAAAAGTTATCCAGGGTACAGAAAATAAGTATGCTAGCTGCTGATGCCCGCCAGCAAGTTAAGCCTTTGACAATCTTGTCCTGTCAAACTGGGCTAACAATATACAGAAATCAGTAGCTACGATCCCCTCATCATCCGCCACGCCGAAAGGCTTCATCTGCTGGCCGGGGAATATATGTGTGTGTCACGCTAATCACCAGATATGTAGCATCAAGTAATGCATTCACGAATCTAGTGCTGCCGGTCGATTCTTAATTTTTTTTTAGCTGGGAGGTACATGTCATTCATACATGAACATGATATTCTGGCATGACGTACGACTATTAATATATATTTCAGTTTAAGGGACTTTAGAGTCAGACCAAAATGGTGGTCCATATGAATCACTAACCGATGTTTCTCCAACACAGACATGTCCACATAACTAAACTGAATGGACAGGATGTATATGTTCTAGAAGCGAAGTCAGAGTTGAACATGGTATCAGTAATAAGTAACCTCCTAATTTAGGGGATGTAGTTAGATGGTCAGAAGGGTGATTATACCTCTAGTCCATTAAAAATCAACCACTATGCTTGACCTAGCATGTGTATAATATTCTTTCTTTTAGATAATGGTCGCTTTATTACTTAAGAAAGCAATTACACCCGACCTCTAAGATGCACAGAGCCATTCAAAAGTCTTAAAAGTTTGTACGGATAAAAGAGGCGAATTACATATCAAACATGAGCGACTGTAAGACGTCTAAGGTGAAGGCGGGGCCCAATCCGTAGATTATGCTGTCACCCATGTAGGGAAAAAGTATCCCTCGTCGTATCCTCCAACCGTGTACAGACCTTCGTAAAGAGGTCGTAATTCTCCATCTTTTGCAGCGTACATCACGAACGGAGAGTAGTGGTACATATGTAGATAACCTGCAAGAGAGAATAATTCTTATCATTAAAAACTTTGTCATTTCTACATAGTCACAGCGACCATAAAATGGCAAGCGCCCACACCCTAATAAGCGTGATCGATACCATGAAGCCAATAACCAAAGATATTAGCCACACTAGTCGGGGAATACAGATCATAAGCTACTTGGATGCATGACCATATAGACATGATAAAACGGCATTGGAAGGACAAGTGTTTAATCGTCTCGTTGTGGTGACAGAAAACACACTGCGTACTCCCATGTCAACTGCGTTTCACACAAGCCGGTTGTTGGGAACATCCCAAGCCAAAGGTGGAATAACAAGCTACGCTTGATTTGTAGATACCTTGGAGGGTGGGCTAGGCAAATGGCGGACCATCTCAAACAAGAGAAACTCAGCCTATCATCAAATATTGATGGCTTAGAGGAACTCGCTGAGGTAGGACCGTTGACTAAGCAGGAAATTGATCTTAAAAGTCAATATAATGCAAAGTTAGCCGGTTTACTTCGTGAGGAGGAACTCAAATGATACCAGAGGTCTAAGGCCCAGTTTCTGCTAGAGGGAGATTCGAATACGAGGTACTCTCATAGTGTCGCCAATGGTCGACATAGAAAGAAACTCGTTCACTCTCTTAATCAGGTCGAGGGTCTGATCGAAGGTCAAGAGCAGCTAAGTCCTATATTAGAGCATCTCTAGTAGAGCCCGTATATCTCCGAACCGAAAACGCGGAGTTCAGGCTCCCGAACTGTTTAGTTAGATGGTTTTTGTCACGACGCAGATTAGAAACCGAACTCGCAAAATGAAAAAACGAAAATCAAACGTCGCGGGAAAATGTGATGCGACCATCTTGTGAAATTGAACCCATTTTTCTCCGATCAAGCTACATTTGTCAATAATATACATTTAAACTAGCGAAAATGCGTAGCAGTTCAAGCTACATTCGATAATTTGAGACCTAAACTACTAGATTAGGCCCCAGATTGTCACCGGGGCTGTTCTTGCGGCGGCGGAGCGTTTTTCCGCGCCGGCGACTCCTACGCGATGATGACCGCGGCCACCTCCAACGCCGCCGCCTCCACCGAGCTCCCGCAGGCTAGGGGCGGCCAGTCTGCGTCGTCATCGTCGTTGCCGTCGCCGCGCGAGGGAAGCGCTGGTAGCGACGGGCTGCATGAGCCGGTGGAGGGCGCCTCCTCGGCTTCTCCTTTGTGCTCCTCCTCGCGCGCTGCCCGGCGCGCGAAAGCTCGCGGCCACTTCCGTGCCGCCCGCTTCCAAGTGACATCGGAGTGCACCCGCCTCGAGCGGTCCGCCTCCGACCATGCTGGCTTCCCGCCGCCGATTTGGCCCCCTCCCCTACCTACTCGTCTAAAGCGGCCCATTTCGGACGGAGGGGTGATGGCGGCAGCGGCGGAGCGGCGACGGCGGCGGCGGAATTGCTCGCCGGAGAGGAGGCAGATGAAGGCGGAGGAAGTGGTAGCGGCGGAGGGGAGTAGGGTTTGGAAACCGAACTCCCCTCTGTAGCTCCTTTTAATACGGAGCGGACACCGAGTTTCTCGGGCCCCCGAACTCGTTTTACGGGCTAGGCCACGAGTTCGGGCTCTGTTCTGGCCCAGTTTTCGCCTGAATCCGTATTTTCGCCGGACTTTTTTGGTTTCGGCCAGTTTTACGGATCTATTAGAGATGCTCTTACATCGTATTATAAAGGTCTTTTTGGTGCTCCGGAGGAATCGGATATATCCATGGATGAATCCAGGATTGATGATATCCCCCAAGTGTCTCCACAAGAAAACGCTATTCTAACCTCCCCGTATTCCGAGGAGGAAATAAGAATAGCGGTTTTTCAGATGGAGCATAATAAGACCCCAGGACCGGATGGTTTTTCGGCTGACTTTTACCAAACCTTTTGGATATTGTCAAGGCTAACTTATTGGATTTGTTTGCTGAACTCCACGAGGGGCAGCTGGATATGTTCCGTATTAATTTTGGTGAAATCATTCTTTTACCAAAAGTTATTAATGCGGAACGGATTCAGCAATATAAACCAATGTTTGTTTTAAAAAAATTACAAAAGTTACTACTATTCGACTTAATTTAGTGGCAGATCAAGTGGTGCGTCCTTCTCGAACTGCTTTTATGCAAGGTAGACACATCCTAGATGGGGTGGTGACCTTGCATGAGACAATCCATGAGATGCATCGCAAAAAGTTGAATGGGGTAATACTCAAAATCGACTTTGAAAAAGCCTATGATAAAGTCAAATGGTCTTTTCTTCAACAAACGCTCAGGATGAAAGATTTTTCTGAGGATTGGCGCGCTCTTATAAATAACTTTGTTTTTGGTGAAAGTGTTGCTATTAAAGTCAATGATGACACTGGCAAATATTTCCAGACCAGAAAAGGGTTGAGGCAATGTGATCCCCTATCTCCAATGTTATTCAACATTGTGGCGGATATGCTTGCAATTATAATAGAGCGCGCTAAGATCGATGGCAAAATTGAAGGAGTGGTCCCCCATTTGGTTAATGGGGGCTTATCCATCCTTCAGTATGCCGATGATACAATTCTATTTATGGATCATGACTTGGAAAAGGCACGCAATCTGAAATTAATTGTTTCAGCATTCGAGCAGTTGTCAGGTCCAAAGATTAATCTCCATAAGAGTGAATTGTTTTGTTTCGGTGATGCCAAAGATGATGCCAACCTATATGCTGAATTATTCGGCTGAGGGATTGGTTGTTTTCCAATCAGCTATCCGAGCATTCCGATTCACTATCAGAGGCTTACGCTGGCTGAATGGAAAATTGTTGAAGAAAGATTTCAAAAACGTCTTACTAGTTGGAAAGAAAAATTGATGTCCCTAGGTGGAAGATTAGTTCTCATAAACTCAGTACTTACAAATGTGATACTGTATATGATTTCTTTCTTCCAGTTACCGAAAGGACTCTTACATAGACTGGACAATTTCCGATCAAGATTATTTTGGCAAGGGGATAGTGAGAAGAAAAAGTACCGATTAACTAAATGGAGTGTTGTATTCCATCCAAGATCAAGGTGGAATTGGTGTCCATGATCTTGAAGTTAAGAATAGGGTCTTGCTTGGTAAATGGCTGGCCAGGTTGTTAACGGAGGATGGTGTGTGGCAACAACTACTGCGGAAAAAGTATGTTGGCTCAAAGACGATCTCTCAGGTTCTTTGGAAACCAGGTGATTCGCATTTTTGGGCTAGCGTCATGGCAACTAAAAAATATTGTTTTCCCTTTTGGTTCTTTCTCCATTAAGAATGGGGCGGAGATGCGGTTTTGGGAGGATAAGTGGTTGGGAACAACCACTCTTTGCGAACAGTATCCAGCTTTGTACAGTATTGTTCGTCATAAAGGGGATACCTTGCAGAAGGTGTTGGAATCTTCCCATCCCTCTATGACATTCAGACGTTATCTCCTTGGTCCCCGGCTAGTCACTTGGAACGATTTGCTTCGGCGGAAGGATCCAATTCACTTGCTTCATGGGACAGATGAATTCTGTTGGAGTCTAACCAAGAATGGTGTATTCTCGATTAGCTCCATGTACAAAGCTCTGTGCATCCCAACACAACCGATTTTAAATAATAAATCCATCTGGAAGATGAAGATACCTCTTAAAACAAAGGTATTTGCATGTTATCTTCGTCGAGGTGTGATTCTTACTAAAGATAACCTTGTAGAACGTAACTGGCATGGTTGTACGAAATGTGTATTTTGTCACGAAGATGAGACAATAAAACACATTTTCTTCAGTTGTCGGGTTGCTAGATCTATATGGTCAATCATTCAGATAGGGTCTACCTTACATCCACCTCGTAGCATTGCAAACATCTATGGCAATTGGCTAAATGAGGTTGATTCTAGGTACAAAACTATTATCAGAGTGGAAGCGATTACGGTAGCATGGTCGCTTTGGCTATGTAGAAATGACAAGGTTTTTAATGACAACAATTCCTCTATCATGCAGGTTATTTACCGGTGCAAAGCTTTGCTCCGTTTATGGTCGCCACTTCACCGTTTAGAAGATCGAGATCTCTTTACGGAGGTGTCTACACGGTTGAAGAACACGGCCAGGGAGTTTATTTCCCAACATGGGTGGCTGCATAGTCGGAGGATTGAAGCCAATGGAGCTTTATAGTAGTTGGCTTTTTTACATCGTTCCTTTTATCTCCTTTTGTTTGATACTGGACTACTAAACGACTGTGTGCATCTTAGTATGCAGAGGCTGGGTGTAATGCTTAAAACCATTTTGAGTAATAAAGCGCCCCTTATCGAAAAAATTGCGTTTCACAAGATTGTCTTTGGTTAGGATTACTCCTCGACGCAAATACCCAGCTAAAAATCTTAATTTTGAGCGGTATTTTCATCTTTCAAATTTCTTGTTTTTATCAACTGGTATTTGAGATTGGATAATTGCATTGTACAAAGAACTTACAGAGAACTTTCTATTGGATTGTAAGTTTTAACGAAATTTATCCTGCCCTTTGGATAACTGAATGGACTTCAAACATAGAAGTAAGACATTCAATGCAAGAAATCTCGGACCGATTAAATCCCGTCTAAACGTTTGCGACGAACAATGTTATATAACGCTGGATATTGTTCCAAGAGAGACCTATTCCCTAACCATGTATCCTCCCAGAAACAAATCTACAATCCATCCTTAATATTAAAAGTATCATATGTGAAGAAAAATTTCTTCGTTGCCATTAGGTCAGCCCAGAAATATTCTATAAATAGATGGAGACCTTCCCGTCGATAGCAGTACACTTGTGGCAACTTCATCAATCTTGAATCTCGACGACTCCAGTCTTTAGCATATGTTGTGTGAGAGTATGTACATGTGCTGGCTGGTGGTAGTGTATGTTTCACTTGGTATTTTTTTGTCAGTAGTCATCTAAGTAATCAGTGCATTTAGATCAGAACATTGATTCATTTTTTTAGAATGCTCGAGGATTTCCCATTATAAGAAGCCATCAGTGTTCATAAATTGAACCATAAAAGGCTAATGAGGAAGCTAAAATAGGGCACGGAATGACGGAATGGTACTTCTCCCTACTAAAGTTTGCTCTTGTTCAACATTCAGCACAAAATGTCCAAGAGAAAATTAGAAAATAAACCCAAATAAGCTCAAAGGAAAGCTGAGTGGCCACATACACATCTGTTATGTGGCTGTGTTAGACATACGATATAGTCGTACTGTAATAGGTTTCTGTATACGTTTCCTTCACGTAATCCTTGTAAGTCTTTGGGCCCAAACCTTCTATATATATCAACGAGAGAATCACGCTCGGGATTATCCAAGTAGACCAAACGTGTATTTTCACATGGTATCGAGAGCTCCCCTCTCCAGTACATCCACCTGATCGCGAAAATCGTCGTCGTCGTATTGTCGTCGCTGTAGCGTCTTCTCCGCGCGGCGCTCGTCCTCACCCGCGTCACCATGGCCTCATCGAGCAACCAGCTGAATCTCGGCGCCCCGCCATCAGAGAAACTGACGCGGGCAAACTATCCGATCTGGCGGGCGCAGATCTTGCCCGCCATCCGTGGAGCACAGCAGGTCGGCCTCTTGGACGGATCCGACGCTGCCCCAGCGAAGCTGCTGCCTCAAGCTCCCGCTGACAAAGAGAAGGAACCATCGTTCGTTCCCAATCCTGAGTACGCAACCTGGCTTGTCCGGGATCAGATCGTACTCTCCTATCTCCTCAACGGCCTGTCACTGGAGATCATGACCCATGTTCTTCGCCATGAGCACACCGCTGTTGTTTGGAAGGCCATCGAGTCTATGTTCGCTTCTGTGAGTCAATCCAAGATTACCAATCTCCGGGTTGCCCTTGCGAATACGAAGAAACTCGACAAAACTACCTCAGAATTCCTCACTCAGATGCAACGCATTGCTCACGAACTCGCTGCCGCCGGGAAACCTGTCCCTGAAGATGAACATGTTTCTTTCATCCTTGCTGGTTTGGGTGCAGATTACAATTCCTTAGTTGCTGCCCTTGGCGTGGCCACCGTGCCCATATCTCTCAGCGACTTATACGCCCACATCAATGCCTATGATGAACGCCAACTCATGCTACGGGGACAGCCAGCTTCAGAGTTCGAGACATCAGCAAACCTCGCCAACAAACAGCAGCGCTCTCGCACTTTCAGCAGTGGATGTGGTGGCGCTCGTGGTGACCGCCGTGATGATCGGCGTCCTGACCGCCGTGATGAGCGTCGTGATGATCGGCCCTACGGCCAAGGCAGAGGAGGAGGACGCGCACCACCAGGAGGAGGGCGTGGTCGCGGACGAGGTCGGCGTCGCACCACACCTTGGGTGGACATCACATGCCAGATATGCAACAAAGAGGGTCACCCCGCCAAAGATTGTTGGCGGCGTTTCGATGAAGACTATGAACCCTATGAAGACTATGAACCCTATGAAGACAAGGAGGTCAACGCGGCCTCCTATGGTGTGGATACCAACTGGTATGGAGACACCGGCGCTACCCACCACATTACAAGTGAGCTCAACAACTTGACCGTCCGCGACAACTACAGAGGTGACAAGGTCAACACCGCCAACGGGCAAGGTATGGATATTACTCATGTTGGTCATTCCATAATTCGTCACCCTGTTCAGGATTTTCATCTTCGTAATATCCTCCATGTTCCTCATGCTTCAAAAAATCTTTTCTCTGTTCATCGCTTTACATATGATAACAAAGTGTTCATAGAGTTCCATCCTTTCTATTTTTTGATTAAGGATCAGGTCACGCGGAAAATAATTCATAAAGGGAGATGTGTTGGTGGGCTTTATCCTCTTATTTCATCCTTGGTGTCATCTTCCCAGTTTCAGAAGCATGCTTTTGTCGCCGCCAAGCCAACACACGCGAAGTGGCATAGTCGCCTTGGTCATCCTTCATCTACTATAGTTAGCCAAATTATTAGCAAGAATAAATTACCTTGTATTAGGGATTCCACATTAGAACTAGTTTGTGATTCATGTCAGCGAGCTAAGAGTCATCAGCTTCCATATCCAGTTTCCACCAGTGTATCTACAGCACCCCTACAGTTAGTCTTCTCTTATGTATGGGGTCCTGCCACTACTTCTGTTGGTAGACATGATTACTATGTAAGCTTTATTGATGTTTATAGTAAATTTACATGGATTTATCTTCTCAGAAAGAAGTCTGATGTGTTCAATGCCTTTACAAATTTCCAAAAGCTAGTTGAGCGTAAACTTGACAAGAAAATCCTCACTGTTCAGTCAGATTGGGGAGGCGAATATGTCAAACTAAACAGCTTCTTCCAAACACAAGGCATTGCTCATCATGTATTGTGCCCCCATGCACACCAACAAAATGGCTCCGCTGAGCGAAAGCATCGTCACATAGTTGAAATAGGTTTATCCCTTCTTGCTAATGCACATATGCCTCTCAAATTTTGGGACGAGGCGTTTCTGACTGCCACTTATCTCATTGATATGCTTCCCAGTCGCACCATCAACAATGACACCCCTGTGCATCGTCTCCTACACACCAAACCTGATTACTCCTCTTTACGTGTCTTTGGATGCGCATGTTGGCCTAATCTTCGCCCATACAATAAACGCAAGTTAGCCTTTCGCTCTACACAGTGCGTCTTCCTTGGATATAGTCCGCGTCACAAGGGGGTTAAATGCCTTGAGGTGTCTTACGGGACGTGTCTATATTTCTCGTGACGTCGTTTTCGATGAGGGCTGTGTTTCCTTTTCAATCTCTTCACCCAAATGTCGGAGCCCTACTTCGCCAAGAGATTCTTCTACTTCCACCGTCCCTTCGTAATCCTGAACAAGGGGATGGAGTTATTGATGATACATACATGACTAATGTTTCTACTAATCCTGTCACTAGTCCTTCTTGTGTTGCTCCACAGGTTACTGCCAGCAGGATGGTGCCGCTTGGTGAAAATTCTGATCACAATAGTGGCAAGAATACTGAAAACAGTTTTGCAGAAGAAGACAAAAGCACAGGACACGGAGCAGATTCACTGACGCCATCTCGCGGTCGAGATCCGCCTCGGATCAGCCGTCTCTGTCACCTGCACGGTCCCCTACTCAGTCCGACGCGCGAGATGCGCCCACGCCACGCACGAGTCCTGCGCCCGCTGCCTCCGCTGGGTCCCCGGGTGGATCCTCTACGCCCGCCCACTCTGCAGCTGGCGGTTCTGCCTCTCATTCGGCCACACCGCAGACCACACGATCGTCTGCGCCGAGCTCACATGCCGATCCTGCAGATTCGGCTGCTGCCAGCGTCAGTGCTCCCGGATCTTCTACGGCTCGCCTGCCTGTGCCACATCCTGTGCAAACTGCAGTTTCTTTGCCTCGTCCGAATACACGCGCATCGAGAGGAATTGTCAAACCAAAAGAGTATAAAGATGGAACTGTTCGCTGGATTTTGTCAGCATCTCTTGAGGAACCTGCCAATCTTGATGATGCTCTTGCAAGTACAAATTGGAAAGAAGCCATGGATGCGGAATATGGTGCTCTTATGATGAATAAAACTTGGAAGCTCGTTCCACCTCGACATGGGACTAATATTATTGACTGTCGTTGGATTTACAAAGTCAAAAGGAAGTCGGCTGGATCCATTGATAGATACAAGGCTAGGTTGGTAGCCAAAGGATTCAAGCAACGTTATGGTATTGATTACGAGGATACCTTCAGTCCAGTTGTTAAAATTGCTACTATTCGGCTGGTTTTTGTCTGTTGCTGTTTCAAGGGGATGGAGTTTGCGACAGTTAGATGTCAAGAACGCGTTTCTGCATGGTGTTCTGGAAGAGGAGGTCTACATGAAACAGCCGCCAGGTTATGAAGACAAACACAAGCCAAGTTATGTTTGCAAACTTGACAAAGCATTATATGGACTGAAATAAGCACCTCGAGCATGGTATTCTCGGTTGAGTTCTCAGCTTCTCTCCCTTGGATTTGTTGCTTCAAAATCTGACATGTCCTTGTTCATCTATCGCAAGTCATCTGTTACTATCTTCATGCTTATTTATGTTGATGATATCATCGTTGCCAGTTCCTCTCAAGCGATGCATTACTGAAGGATTTAAGCAAGGAGTTTGCATTGAAAGATCTAGGTGACCTGCACTATTTTCTCGGTATGGAGGTTCATAAGAGTCATGATCGGTTGATATTAAGTCAAACTAAGTATGCGCAAGATGTTCTTGCACGTGTTGGTATGGTAGACTGTAAAGGCGCGCCTACACCCCTTTCATCCTCAGAAAAAATCACAGCTCATGAAGGAGAGCTACTGGGTCCTGATGACGAGTACAAAGTATAGAAGCATGGTAGGCGCCTTGCGGTACCTTACACTCACCAGACCTGATCTCTCTTATGCTGTCAACAAAGTGTGTCAGTATTTACATGCTCCTACTACTCTGCACTGGACTGCTGCCAAGCGCATCATGAGATATGTTAAGCACACCGTTGGGCTTGGAATCACCTTCATGAAGTCCTCATCTACGTTGGTTAGTGCTTTCTCAAATGCAGACTGGGCAGGTTGTGTAGATGATCGTCGGTCCACCGGAGGTTTTGCCGTGTACTATGGACCGAATTTAATCTCCTGGAGTGCTAAGAAGCAAGATACAGTTTCTAGGTCCAGTACTGAGGCGGAGTACAAATCAGTGGCCAATGCTACCGCTGAGATTATTTGGATACAGTCTTTGCTTCGAGAACTTGGTGTGAGGATATCTCAAACGCCATGTTTATGGTGTGATAATATGGGAGCAACGTATTTGTCAGCAAATCCAGTGTTTCATGCAAGAGCAAAGCATATTGAGATAGATTTCCACTTTGTGAGAGAACGAGTAATGAAGAAGCAATTGGAGATTCGGTTTATTCGTTCCAAGGATCAAATTGCAGATGGTTTTACAAAGCCCCTTCCTGTTTGAAGCTTTGAAGAGTTTAAGCGTAATCTCAACTTGATACGTTGTGATTAAGTGAGGGTGTTAGACATACGATATAGTCGTACTGTAATAGGTTTTACGTATACGTTTCCTTCACGTAATCCTTGTAAGCCTTTGGGCCCAAACCTTCTATATATATCAACGAGAGAATCACGCTCGGGATTATCCGAGTAGACCAAACATGTATTTTCACAGGCTGCTAGGGTTTGGGAGGGAGAGAGAGGGCCGGCCAGGGACCTTGCCCACGGCCGGTGGCAAGAGGGAAGGGATTTCCTTCTTAATTCTTGCTTGATTAGATTGATACATCTCCTCTCCATATATAGAGAGGTTTACTTGACTCCCAAGCAAGGCTTACTTGACCCCTAAGCAAACCATAAGACTAACGGACCCAGGCCCATGACGTACTCTAACACTACACCCCACCTGGACATGCAGCTCGTCCTCGAGCTACAACCTAAACAAACCATGACTCGACGCAACACAACCCTAACACCTAAAAACGAGCCTTTTACATATCGGCTTGTTTTATTACTCTCAACCTGAAATAAATTGGGATGCTTTATTGTTGACACCTGAACATAAAGTGGACACCATCCGCCCGTTGGACGTGCATCTGTACAACCACCTGGATCCCATGGAAACCAGCGGGACAAAAGGAGCCCGCGCGGCGGCCGGCGGCGGAATGCAGTGGTGCTACGCGGTGCGCTCCTGTTGGTGACACCATGCCTTCTCCCTGCCGGATTACTGTCGATGGCGTAGACTTTGAGGTCGCTGCCCGCGGGAAAAACATCATGTCCGCCGCCCGTGGGGGAAACCGCACGTCCAAGATCCCCGACGCAGCGGATGTGTTGACTGCCAAAACCCACCGGCGGGCAGCGGCCTTGTCAACACCGTAGAGCCGGGAAGAGCCTAGAGCTGCGGCTGGCTGAGACCCCTCCGAGCGACGGCCCGCAATGCTCTTCCGGTCACACGCGGCGATGCGAAGTGCAAGGGCGTGCCACCGACCTATACCTGGTCGGGAAGGTGATGGGGATGCCTCGCTTAGTTTCTGCGAGCATACATGTAAACATTAAATACGAGCCTCGATCGGCTCTCAGGTTATCCTGTGAATCGGCTCAAAGAGCCGATCCACCCATGATTCGTACGGGGTGCACGAATACTTGGTGGTCCTGCTTGATCAAGATGAAGCTAAAGAGATCTACGACGATTTAGGGTTTTCACCGCATAATCGGATCATCCTACTCCAGAGTTGGGCCTCGCGGCCACGCACGGTGCTCGTAAGCCGATCCTAAACAAGGCCTAAAAACCAACATGAAGTTGATCCTCGGAACATCCCGTTTAGGACTTGCGAACGCCACCCTACGTGCCCTCTGGATCCTCCCCCTTTGTAAGGCCTAACTATTGCAGATATTAAACTAATCCTTGTAGAACAAGGAGCAATCGTAACGGATCAGATCTACTAAATAATGATCAAGCGGGGTGCCGCCCCACACCCGAGATAGGCGTGAGGGCGGCTAGATATGCAAGGGTTGCACTACGTAAGCATGCTTAAACGAAGAACAATGCTAACCCTAACACATCTAATGATAACTACGTTGCTCGCCATCAAAAGCGCTTCGGTACGAGCAACGCATGAGCAACGTGGGGCTTGTGCTGCCTAGATCGCAAGATGCGATCTAGGCAGCATGTCGCTACCCGATAGAAACCCTCGAGACGAAGGAGTTGGCGATGCGCCGAGATTGGTTTGTTTTGGGGTTGAACGTGAGTTGTTGTTATTCCATAAACCCTAGATACATATTTATAGTCCGGCGGACTTTCTAATGTGGGCGTGCACCAAACCGTGCACGAGTAAGATTCTAACCTCTAAACTAAGATGCGATCTAATATGTTACAGATACACGGGCAATTAAGCCCAACTTGGTATAAAAGGCCGATCCACGTATTACTTCTATATATATTTTTTTCACGTCCATCTTGATCGCGGCCCACCTCTGACTTGGTCAAATTCTGGTGATAACACATGCCCCCCTGGTTTTGGAAATGACATTTCCAAAATCATTACGCTTTCTTTCGTCGGGTCATGTCATGGCAGAGCAGAACTGCCGCAGAATCTTCCATCATTACGCCTCGCCTCCCGGGCTTCTCTGTATGAACTGTCAATCCCAGCCTCACGTCCTCGAGAACCGTCATGGCATTAAATCTCCACTACACTCTCTTTATTTATCTGTGCCAAGCAGTTCACCACTCCATCGCCTTGCTCTGCTCCGTTCACCAAACCAAAAAACCCTTCTTTCCTGCAACCATGTCTTCCTCTTCCTCCGCTGCTTCAGGCACCTCTCTTCAACCGTTGCCGAAGAACAAAGAAGAGGACGATCTCCGCTCCGGGGCGCACCCCATCTCCTCTGACAAGGAGAAGAAGGGAGGAGAAGCGGAGAAGACCAAGGCCTCCCCCTCCACCAAGCTCCCGCCGAAGAAGCGCTCACGCATGTGGGCGGACAGCAAGGACGACGGTGATGACGAGGAAGAAGAAGATGAGGAGGAGGAAGATGATTCCTCCGCCTCCATTGGGTATCCTCCAACGAAGCGCTTCCGCGGCTGGGCGGACAGCGAGGACGATGATGATGACGAGGAGGAGGAAGAGGCTCCAGCCGACGGCTGGGGCAGCAGCGGCGAGGAGCTTCCTGGGAGCAGCGCCGACGACCTCGACGACGGCGACGATGAGGACAGCGACGACTAGTAGAATAGGACTAGCAGCAGCAGTGCACTAGGCACTAGATCCCTCTTTTGAGAGCCATCGGCTCTTCTTGTAAAGCTGCTCCTTTGAATTAATGAGAATTGTTCTTCTAATTTCTCCTTTCATTAATCCAATTTTCATCCTTCCGCCCGCCACACCAAGACCGATAGTGACGAATCGGGTTATCATTGTTTTTCTCGACCGTGGCGTTTTGCAGTCCCGCAGCCGATGACTATTCATCGGCTAATTTGAGGAACCAATCTCTCCTTTTCTTGCAGCACCAGTACGGTCCAAACCTCGTACCAGACGATGGCTTTTCCTTCCCAGTTCCTCCCTGAGACGATCATGACGCAATAACAACCGAGGTAACTCCAATCGGCTCTTAAACACAGGGCACCTATAGGCCTGTTGCCCCCCGAGTCTCAGCCAAAACAAAACGAGGCGAGGATACGCGAATTAGCTGTATGGACCTGGGTTTGATCATGTACGAGGGAGCTTCTTATGCAGAGCCAGCCGATTTGAACATAAATCGGCTTCTCAAAGCAGAGAGCCTTCAAGGTGAGCTGCCCCCCGAGCCTTCTTCAGTTCTTGCCGGCCAGGTCGGCTCCTTTCCTTTGATGGACCTGATCCGCGCGCCCATGCTGCTCCTGATATTGTTCTTGAAGAGAGGATCTGAGCTTCCAAAACTGCTCCATTGAGGAGTTCCTTCATAAAAAATCTCCCTTTGTGCTCCATTGACCCTCTGATCGTAACAGTTACTCCTCTTGAGTCGATGACCATGCATCGGCTGTTATATCCTTAAGTCGATGCCTGCTGCATCGGCTGTGCTCGAAAAATTTCGAATTTTCACTTTTTTTTTTTACGGCCGACCTGTGCCTCGGCCCCCATATTCCAATACCCATCACCAGAAGATGAGATGCTTCCGTTGCATATCCTCGTATTTTATCTACCTGGGTGCCCCCCGAGCCGATTCTGTCAAGAGAATTGATGGTATCGGCTACGTTGGATAACATGTTGAACCCGAGCGAGAATGGTGGGTGAGGATAATTTTGGCCGATTGCTGGAATCGGCCTCCACGTTGCTTGCTCGTTGAAGGTTTTGTAAGTTCCCTTCATAAATTTTTGGGGCCGATCACAAGGATCAGCCTCTCCTGGTTTGCTCATTGGTTTGATCTTGCTACTTGGTCGAGCTGGATAAAACCAACCCAACCTCTGACTTGATGCGCTTGCTGTCGTCCACCTTGAGTGCTCCGTAGAGTCGTGGAGCGCTAAGTTCTGTCGGCAAGACGAGCACCATGTTTGTGCCAGCCGATGTCTCATCATCGGCTCTCCTCTGTTTAGGGCGCCACTCCATTTTCCGTGGACGACCCTCTTCATCCAGGGTTCGCTGAACCTTTGCAGCCAGATCAGGCCGTGCCTTTCTTAGCGTATGCGGGTACAACCTTTCGGCTTCCTCCGAGGCCGCGCAATCGCTGAACCCTGCGCTTTTGGGAACGGCTGAGTCCGTCGGGGCACCACCTTGGCCGGTGGTACCTGTCTTCTTCCACTTCTCCCTCGTCTTCGAATCCTCAAGATCTGCCCAACGAGGTGACTCGGCGCGTTTGCTTTGTGGCGGGAGAGGCCCTAGGCGCTCGAACACGGACACGTTGGCTGCCTCCTTCTTCTTCTTGTTGCATTACGGGCGATTGCCGATTGTGGGCAATCGGCTCATTCCTGAATCCCAGCGAGTGTACGAAGAAGGGGCAGTCCCAATGTCCGGCGTTGTCATCTTGCTCCCTTGATGCTTCCGTGGCACAGCGCTCGTGCTTCTCCTCATCGCGATCCTGCCGACGATATCTTCTGGCTTCTCTAGCCAGACGATCTCCTCTATCATCGTAATTGGGCCGTCGGCGTTGGTCATACTGACTCGCATATTTGTTGAGGAGGTGGTCAGAGAGGGGTCGCTGATATCTTTTATTCTTCACCTCTCCCTCTGTGACATAGCGCTTGCCATCATGACGGAGCCGATCGCGTGGAGCGGCCTCCTCTGTATCCTTGCTATGAGAGCAGCTGCCCTCATCTCCATCTTTGCCGAGTGGTTTCCGGGTCCTACCATGTTGATGCTGAACGAGGGACCCGGCTGGCAACCTTCGGGGTAGGTGATTTCTACCATGTTAACGGCGGGGAAGGGTTGGGTGTCGACCTTCATGGCGTACTTGGTTGAAAATTAGCCGCCCCTTCTCTATCGCCGCTTGGATGTCTTCGGCGCCACACCCGGCGGTCGTTGGTGGCATGGGAAAGCGAGTTGTGGAATTTGCGATACGGCTTTCCGTTTAGCTCTTTCGCCGTGGGGAACTTGAGACCTTCGAGGAATCGTCAACTGTTTCTCCTTGAGCGGGAGGTCGAAGATTTGCTCGGTCTTGGTCACGTCAAAATCAAATCCCACGGGCGGCCACGGTGGCTTTACCCATTTGCGGGCCACGGGGTTCCTCCCCGAGTCCATTCAGCCATTGCTATTTCTTGGTCTCCCGCGAGCACTTCATCTTCCTCTGTATCGACCATAACTACTGCACGCTTGAACTTGTCTTGGTACGGGTCGGGGTGGCGCTGTTCATATGCCGATAGTTTCGAACCATGTGCGCCGGCGAGGATAATCTGCTTGGGAGGCCATGTCCTTGAGCTGTGTTGCAAGGCACTGCTACGCCAACTCGACTGCTTCCTTTTCGGTTATACGAACCGAATAACATCGGTTCCTAAGATTCCTGAAGCGCTGGATGTATTCTGTCACCGTTTCCCCGCGCTTCTGACGTAGTTGTGCTAGATCGGCAATGCCAGACTCGGAAGCTTCTGAATGGTATTGCATATGGAGCTGCTCTTCCAATTGCTTCCAAGACTGGATGGAGTTCTGCTGGCAAAGAGGTGTACCATCCAAAAGCCGATCCCGTGAGGGACTGTGAAAAGAGCCTCACGCGTAGCTGATCCGACACCGAAGCCGGTCCTAGTTGAGCCAAATATCGGGCTGACGTGCTCGATGGAGCTGGAGCCATCCGATCCACTGAACTTGGAGAAGTCGGGGAGCCGATATTTAGGTGGCGGCGGGATCATCTCGTAATCGTCGGGGTACGGCTTGGAATAGCCGGTCGCCCTTCTTTCGGCATCATGCCGAAGCTGGTCTCTCGGTATGGTACCGATCCGATCCGTCTGTGCTGGCCGTAGGAGTTGCACTCTGAAGATTCGCCGGGGTGGCGTACTTGGCCAGCCATGTTTGCTTCTCCAGCTCTAAGCCAACTGCAGGAGCTGGGCTCGGGAGTTTCGTCGGTGTGGCGCATTTAGCTAGCCACGTCTGCTTCTCAAGCTCTGTCGCCGACGTTCCTCCTGTATTCGCCGGAGTCCCCGATGTTGTGGCCTGGTTTGTGAGTGCCCAGTCACCACAATCCGGCACATACATGCACGCGTATCCTTGAGGGATCTCCTTAGGCGCCTCCATTAAGAACTCGGTAGTCACTAGGGTCGCCACCAATCCCGTAGACGAGGAATGCCGGTGTAGTCGGCACTTCGGCAGGTGCTGCCAACGCATATGGCAGCGGTGGACGGGACCGGAGTGGCAACTCTCCTTGATGAGTCCCGAGAGCTGGTCCCGACGGCGAGTACGGTGGCTCATGATCTCCGGATCACGCGCGGAGCGACACGCTCCAACACGTTGACCAAGTTCTCGGAGTGGCGGTGTAGCGAGTGAGCCACCGGGTAGTTGATCTCCTGCCGCGGACCCACGGTGCGTTCCTCCGACGGGGTAGAGAGGTCTATCCCATCGAGCGCACCTTGCGGTGAGAATCCCTTCCATCTGATGCCATGGGAACGGGTTCTCTGAAAAGAGCCGATGAGGTCGGCTTCGAGGGTGGCCTTGATCTCGTTGTACTGCTTCTTGAGCTCGTCAGGCAGATCCTCGTAGGTGAGCTGGCGTGCCGTCCGCCATCTCGGATGTAGATGGCGATGTGGTTGATGTAGACGATTGTCCCACCGGGCGTGCCGGAATGTGTTGATTGCCAAAACCCACCGGCGGGCAGCGGCCTTGTCAACACCGTAGAGCCGGGAAGAGCCTAGAGCTGCGGGTGGCTGAGACCCCTCCGAGCGACGGCCCGCAATGCTCTTCTGGTCACACGCGGCGATGCGAAGTGCAAGGGCGTGCCACCTGACCTATACCTGGTCAGGAAGGTGATGGGGATGCCTCGCTTAGTTTCCTGCAGAGCATACATGTAAACATTAAATACGAGCCTCGATCGGCTCTCAAGTTATCCCGTGAATCGGCTCAAAGAGCCGATCCACCCATGATTCGTACGGGGTGCACGAATACTTGGTGGTCCTGCTTGATCAAGATGAAGCTAAAGAGATCTACGACGATTTAGGGTTTTCACCGCATAATCGGATCATCCTACTCCGAGGTTGGGCCTCGCGGCCACGCACGGTGCTCGTAAGCCGATCCTAAACAAGGCCTAAAAACCAACATGAAGTTGATCCTCGGAACATCCCGTTTAGGACTTGCGAACGCCACCCTACGTGCCACTGGATCCTCCCCCTTTGTAAGGCCTAACTATTGCAGATATTAAACTAATCCTTGTAGAACAAGGAGCAATCGTAACGGATCAGATCTACTAAATAATGATCAAGCGGGGTGCCGCCCCCACACCTAAGATAGGCGTGAGGGCGGCTAGATATGCAAGGGTTGCACTACGTAAGCATGCTTAAACGAAGAACAATGCTAACCCTAACACATCTAATGATAACTACGTTGCTCGCCATCAAAAGCGCTTCGATACGAGCAACGCATGAGCAACGTGGGGCTTGTGCTGCCTAGATCGCAAGATGCGATCTAGGCAGCATGTCGCTTACCTGATAGAAACCCTCGAGACGAAGGAGTTGGCGATGCGCCGAGATTGGTTTGTTTTGGGGTTGAACGTGAGTTGTTGTTATTCCATAAACCCTAGATACATATTTATAGTCCAGCGGACTTTCTAATGTGGGCGTGCACCAAACCGTGCACGAGTAAGATTCTAACCTCTAAACTAAGATGCGATCTAATATGTTACAGATACACGGGCAATTAAGCCCAACTTGGTATAAAAGGCCGATCCACGTATTACTTCTATATATATTTTTTTCACGTCCATCTTGATCGCGGCCCACCTCTGACTTGGTCAAATTCTGGTGATAACAGGATGAGATCGAGGTCCGTTGCCATCATCTTCAACGAGCTTCGAGCGCATCGTCTCCACCTCAAGCGCTCGAAGTGCTCGTTTGGCACGACCTCCGTCGCATACTTGGGCCACGTCATCTCGGCGGACGGTGTCGCGATGGACGCCGACAAGGTCGCCGCCGTCGCCGCATGGCCGATCCCGCGGTCTCCGCGGGCTCTCCGCGGCTTCTTGGGCCTCGCCGGGTACTACCGGAAGTACATCCGGGACTTCGGCCTCATCGCCGCGCCACTGACGCGTCTACTTCGACGCGACGCCTTCTCCTGGGACGAGGAGGCGACTACAGCCTTCGAGGCCCTTCAGCAGGCCCTCACGACAGGACCCGTCCTCCAGATGCCGGACTTCGACATGCCATTCGTGGTGGACTGCGACGCCTCTGGCATTGGCTTCGGCGCCGTCCTCCACCAGGGAGAGGGGCCGCTGGCCTTCTTCAGCCGACCCTTCGCTCCTCACCACCACAAGCTTGCGGCATACGAGCGCGAGCTGATCGGGCTGGTCCAGGCTGTGCGCCACTGGCGCCCTTACCTCTGGGGCCGGTCGTTCAGGGTGCGCACAGACCACTACAGCCTCAAGTTCTTGCTGGACCAGCGCCTCTCCACAGTTCCGCAGCACCAGTGGATCAGCAAGCTCTTCGGCTTCGACTTCATCGTGGAGTACCGGCCCGGCCGTCTCAACACGGTTGCCGACACCCTATCCCGCCGCGACACGGAGGATGTTGCATACGACATTGCCACGGCGGGCACCGTCCTGTGCATCCGTTCTGGACCGTCCTTCACCTTCATCGACGACGTCCGCCGTGCGACCGCCACGGCCGCGGACGCCCAGACACTCCGCGGGCGCCTCGCCGACGGCGACTTGGGGGCGCCTTGGCGCTTTGACGACGGGCTCCTGCTACATGGACGCCGCATCTTCGTACCCGCCCACGGCGACCTGCGCCAACAGGTCATGTCGCTGGCACACTCCGCCGGCCATGAGGGCGTGCAGAAGACCCTCCATCGCCTTCGCGCTGATTTCTACATCCCCGGGGATGGTGCGCTCGTTCGTGACTGGGTGCGGTCATGCGTGACGTGCCAGCGGAACAAGACGGAGACGCTGCGACCAGCGGGTATGCTGCAGCCGCTGGACGTACCCTCCCAAGTGTGGGCGGATATCTCCATGGACTTTATCGAGGGCCTTCCCAAGGTGGGCGGCAAGTCCGTCATCCTCACGGTGGTCGACCGCTTCTCCAAGTACGCGCACTTCATCACCCTCGGCCACCCATATTCAGCCGCGTCCGTGGCACGGGCCTTCTTCGACGGCATCGTCCGCCTCCACGGATTTCCTTCATCCATCGTCAGCGATCGTGATCCTGTGTTTATTGGTCACGTCTGGCGGGATCTTTTTCGGATGGCAGGTGTGAAGCTCCGCATGAGCACGGCGTTCCACCCTCAGACCGACGGCCAGTCCGAGGTGGTCAACAAGGTGATCGCCATGTATTTGCGATGCGTGACGGGTGATCGACCACGAGCTTTGGTGGATTGGCTGCCATGGGCGGAATACTGCTACAACACCTCCTATCACTCCGCCCTGCATGCCACGCCTTTTGAGGTGGTCTACGGGCGACCGCCGCCGGCGATGCTTCCTTATGAGTCGGGCACGGCTCAAACCGAGACGGCGGGTGACCTGCTTCGCACCCGCGATGAGATCCTGACTGAGGCGCGTCAGCGTCTTCTCCAAGCACAGCAGCTGGCCCGGAAGTACTATGATGCTCATCACCACGAGGCAGAGTTCGCGGTGGGGGATTGGGTTTGGTTGCGCCTCCTTCACAGGACCACGCAGTCCCTGGACCCACGCTCCAAGCGCATGTTGGGACCCCGCTACGCCGGTCCTTTTCGAGTGTTGGAACGAGTTGGCACACTCGCATACCGCTTGGAGCTACCGGCTGCATCGCGCCTACATGACGTCTTCCATCTCGGCCTACTCAAGGCCTACCGCGGGGACCCGCCGGCAGTGACGCCGGACCTTCCCCCTACTGCAGATGGTCGTCTTGTGCCAGCTCCAGCCAAAGTGGCGATGGTGATACAGGCGCAGCAGCGTCGCGGTGTTTGGCATGTTCTGGTGCAGTGGGCCGGTCTGCCAGAAGAGGAGGCCACTTGGGAGAAGCTCGAGGAGTTCCGCCAGCAGTTTCCAGATGTTCAGCTCGAGGACGAGCTGTTTGTGAAGGCGGGGAGAGATGTTATGACCGGTTTATCTTATAGCAGGAAGAAGCCCATTAGTGGGCCTAAATTAGGGGCTTAGCCCATTTATCTTTAGGTCATTAGCCTATATATATCTCTGTAATAGCTACGTGAAAGGACAAGCAATAATCAATCTATTATTGCCAACTCCCTGAGGAGTTGGCGTTCCAAACCCTAGCCGTCACCTCTCCTCCGTGCGCCGCCCTCCCTCTCCCTCACGACGGCGGCTGGCCGCCGGCGCCGCCTTCCTCCCCCGCGATCCGTGCACTTCCACCCCTACAACCTACGTCCCCGGCCTGGTAGACCCCGAGTCTCTACCAACATCACAGTAGGAAACAGATATCAAATGCCAAGATCTTGGAACAACTTCATCTTCAAACTGCAGCAATCAATAGTCGGACCCCAGGTCTCCTACCACTAGATAAGCTGAAGATCCCGTTTGCTACTTGCTCGAACAACAAAGGCTTATCTCCCATCTTCGTTGTTAACCTGTTTTGTCAGCATAATACAGCAGGAACTTAACCGTATCCTACCATATGAATTACTGTAAAGCGGTCGATGACCCCTTTTCTTTTATCAAAACATGCTGCATTTCGAAACTCCAAATTGACCCGAATACAGGTGCAGCACCCACATCTACCAACTGCTTCTTCATGTTTCCTGAAAGCAGGTAGCCAGGCACTAAAGTGGGATTGCACACTATCAGGGACACGATTAAAATTTAAAGTGTGTTCTAAAATGTACCAGATTGATCTCAGTCCTGAATATTCTTAGGAACAGATGATTAAAATTCACAACTTTTGTTGCGTTTCCATTCTCACTTAAAGATGTTTCTCAAGGTTAGCCATGAAAAGGTATTCAATTTTAGAGGCAGCTTAACTTTCCACAAGACCATTCTGGTCCAGACTACTCTCTCGGCGATCTATGGACATCCCTCCGAAGGTCGTTGAGGCGTTATTGAAGATTTATCGCGCCTTCCTTTGGAAAGGGCGTCGTGAGATCTCGGGTGGTCACTGCTTGGTCGCGTGGGACAAAGTGGCATCCCCAAAGCCACTTGGTGGCCTAGGTATTCCAAACCTCCGCCTCCTCAATCTTGCTCTGCGAAGTCGTTGGGCGTGGCTGCAAAAGGTGGACCAGTCAAAGGCTTGGGCGGAGTTCAACATTCAACTCCCCAGCCTCTGTATGGCGATCTCGGACGCTGCTATTTGTTACACTGTGGGCAATGGCGACCGGGCTCGATTCTGGACGGATCGCTGACTTGGCGGAGCCAAAGTGGCGGAGATCGCTCCGAACGTGGCTAGTATGGTCTCGAGGAGGAGAGCAGTGGCATGCTCGCTGAGGGAGGGCCAGTGGCTTCGCGATTGTGGCCCCGATATGAGTGTCGAGGCTCTCCCGGAGTTCTTCTTACTCTGGCAAAGGCTAGCCAACTTCCATTTGGACCCCGAGCGAGAGGATCTGCCTCTGTGGAGATGGTCGGCTAACGGTTGCTACTTCGCCAAGTCGGTGTATGGAGCCTTCTTTGCTGGACAGGTGAGGGCTCCTATCTCCGATGAGATTTGGCGTTCCCGAGCCCCCTACAAATGCAAGTTCTTTGTGTGGCTCGCCGCGAAGAATCGTTGTTGGACGGCCGATAGACTTTAGAGACGTGGCCTGCCTCGCCCATCGGCTTGTCCGCTGTGCGACCAGGAGTCGGAGTCCCTGCAGCATCTGCTGCTTGGCTGTGTGGTGGTGCGGGAGGCCTGGTATTGGGCCCTTCGCTGTTGGGGCAAGGAGGACTGGCTCCCAGCGGCGGACACTGAGCTTCTGGAGTGGTGGTCTTCACGTACCTGCCCGGTGGCCCATCGGCAGGATATGTGGACCGCGATCATCCTGGTGTTCTGGTGTATTTGGAGGCACCAGAACGATGTGGTCTTCAACGGTGTGGTGGCTTCGCAGTTCACCATTAGAGACAGGATTAGTGTGGAGTTTGATAGGTGGCGGCTTGCCAAGCTCTTTCTTGGCACTCTTTTTGCTTTTCTTGATCCTAGTTTTCTCCCGTGGCAACTAGGAGAGTAGGCGTGTGTGGGGAGCTGCTCCCCCTTGTGGGCAGCATCAACTTTTCCTTCTTTAACTTTCTTCTATGAGATTGATACACCTTTCCATGGTGTATCCTCGAAAAAAAAACATGTGAAGAAGAATATATAGATAAGAACCTAAATGTTGGAACATAGCAAAAATAAGTAGAACCTGCGGTGTGCTGACACACATGATTGGTTTTAGGATATACCCATTGATCCGTCCCAAAATGTATCTATGGGAAACTATTTTCTTAATATGTGGTTTATGTTATTTAAAACTGATGATATTAGATTTGTATATTAAAAACAGTTATTCGATTTGTAGAGCATAAATCACATATCAGTCGAGTGATAATTTGTTCAAGTCTTACGCTTTGCATTTTGGGACAGACAGAATATACAATACTTGTCATCTTTCAGGAGCAGTAGAAGGTACGGTCAAAGATGCCACAAGAAAACAGGTAACTCACTTCTAGTCGATACAAGCTTAGTTATTTAGGAGCACGTATGTGTTCTAAATTGATACTCCGAGCATAAGACAGTGATGAGTACTTAAAACAGGCAGAGGAAAGGAGAAAAATGCTAAGATGAACATCAGAATTGCAAACATTGGGAAACGAATGCTGGCAACTTACTAAAACAGGGTATATGCTTCACATGAGATTAAGTAGTACGGAGCAAGATAAGAGGCAGGTCACGATTGTGGCCTAATTCACACAAACCGCATGTTTCGCGATAGGCACTGAAACTCGATTTTGGTAGTCTCGTTTGTCTTTTTTGTGTAGGACTGTAGGTCACACATGAAAACATAATTCGATGAAAAGTTATACATAAATACAAGCATTTATATGCATTTGTATATATTTTTTAGAATATTTTGAAGTTTCCGGTATACATCTCTCTATCTGAAAAGGGGCAGGTACAGACATAAACAAGCACATTTTCAAACTTCACAAGATAAGAGACAACTTTGACACATAGAATGGTACAAATTCTTCTTTAATGGATAGAAGAAGTACCGAACTCTCTCCAGGCCCTCGTTCTTCCTTTGCATCCAAATTATCCGACCATGCTACTCTGTACATAACTTAGATATTAAGTTAGTTACAGAATAACATGTCTACATTTTGTTTCTCGATAAACTGACTACATATAAGATATAGTTTATTTTAGATTCAAATCCTTGTTGTACTGTAAAGGCTTTCTGAGTTTCTCGAAATTCACTTAGAGAGATACAGGATATGATGTCTGGTTCTTTTAGTCAAACTTTAGAAGTTTGGAGGAAAGGTGTGGGATGAAGTTGTAATGGGCGCAAGTGATACTTGGTTTCATTTTTAATGAAATCGGGAGCGGGAGCTCCTCAATTCAAAAATATATATATATATATAAGATATAGTTTTAAAAATAATAGATCTCTATAATCATAGGCTAATCATATTCTATTAGTTCTCCCTTTTCTTTCTCTTTATTATTCATGCGTTCTGGTGTAGCTCATGTCTGAAGTACATTTTTAGGTTGTTGATGTCTGAAATACATTTTGTATCGACTTTCACCTCGATGCTCTTTCCATTGATTCTTAACAATTCTTAGCTTATAGGGTCCTTAAATTGTCTAGGTTCATATTAGTTTTAGCTCACAATTCCAACGGCTACCTATTTTCGTACTGCATAAATGCACAAGTTGGAGAACTATTGCTATACACCAGATTTCAGATATAGGTGATCATGTGGAAGATGTCCACGCATGTGCTTCAAACTAATTGTCTAGGACGATAGGACAAGTCCCGTGGTACGTGTCTTCGCTGTCATTGATTGTAAAACGGTGCCACATGCAATGGGCGTCTTCATTGCTTCCGCTCCCTAAGGTTCTCTACAAAGTGCCTTGCACTCCTATATATACCACAAAGTTGAAACACTTTCTCCAGCAATTCAAGCTTGTTTAAGATTTTTTCCCTCGGATTTGTAGGTACTAAGAATAAGCCAGGAAGAGGAAGAAAGAGAGAGCTCAAGAGCACTAGGAATGGGAACATGGAGGAACGCCGAACTTGTTTGTTTCCGCCTCTAGTTTTGGAGGTGCAAATATTAGTTGCTGCTTTCCTGATGCCTCCCATTCCTACCGTTCTTGTGCACTCCTTCCTCTTCCTTGTGTGCTTATGTGCAAGCTTTGACGATGAAACCATAGACATGTGTGCACATATTTACATAAATGTGAGATCTCAAAGGCGGGTCGGGAAGATGGAGAAAAGACGGCATAAGAGCAGTTGGAGTGGGAATATGGAGGAAGCCTAACTTGCTTAGTTTTTCACCTATGAATTGAGGTAAGAACTTAGTATGTTGTTTCCCGGTGCCTCCCATTCCTATTGTTCTTAATCACTCGCTACTCTTCCTTTTGGCTTGCTCGGTTGCTTTAGCATGGAAACCAAATGTAATGTGTGCATATATTCGATGCGAGGTCTAAAAAATGATTTAGGAGAGGGGCTAAGAGCAGCGGGAATGAGCACAAAGAGGAAAGCTTAACTAGTTGTTCTTCACCTCTTGTATTGAGGAATTTAGGTGATGAAAGCATGGTTTGTTATTTCCGATGCCTCTCATTCCTACCGTTCTTAAATCTATGCATCCTCATCCTTCTTGTTTGCTAGATCGCTTTAGCAGAAAAAACAAACATATATTGCAGACATTCAGATGATACAAGAAGCTTGATATCGTTAATCATTTCTGTTGCAGATATGTGCTCCAGAAGCACAACAAAATGGAAGACATGCTTGGAACCCATGACATGATTCCTCCGTGAACTCCAACGAAGTAGGCCTCCGTAGTGATTTTTCAACATTGTAGAGAACTGAGTGTGAACCATGGCACGCTTATAACTAAGGGAACCTCATTGCGAGAAGACATAAAGTAAAGTGTATCGAGAGAAATCATTAATAAAACTAATATAGTATATATGACCCCCTTTCGAAGTCAAGGAGACCGAACCCCATAAATCACATTGTACTAAATCAAAAGGAAGCTGACACACTGACTCACTAGTAGGATAAGGTAATTGAAATTGTTTACCAATCCTACAACCTTAACATGGTAAAAGGGTAGCTCCTTAGACAGGACAGACCACGACTAACTAAAGTCGATAGATGAGAACTAAAAGGTGACCAAATCGATGATACCACTGTTGGAAAGAGTTGGTAGATGAAGCGGCGAAAGCAAATGAACTAGAGAGTGTGGGGGCAAGGCAAGGAACATGGAGTCATTCTAAATCCCAAAGTCCCTGAGAGTCATGGCGGAGAGGGCCATCCCCAACCAGAGCCTTCGTGCGATGATCCTGGATAGGGCAAAAATCAGTGTCATGAATGGCGCGAAAACCAGAATCAGTAGGTTGGCTAGAAAAAATAGGTTCATGATAACGCCCCGAACATGAGAAAAATAAAACGAAGCAAAAAGAGTGCCCGACTAGCAATAGAGTACCATCGGCACTAAGAACATTAATAGGAAAATTGAGATATCTAAGAGAGGACGAGGCGAAAGAATTAGAAGACATGTGAAAGGAGGGGACCTTGGACCCGTCTCCTCCCCCGCTACAGTGCCGGAGGCGATTTCTTGGGATCTCCTAGTCAAACCACCTCGCCGGCGTCGATTTGCTGGTTCCCCTTCCCTCCGCCGGCCGCTCCGGCGGCGGGAGGGTGGGGGAACCCAGGATCTCGTCGTGTATATAGTGTAGGCTTGAGTAGGGTGCTTGTCGGCGGCGTCGTGGAGGCGGAGGCATCGGCGGTTGGCGTTTTTGGGTCATCTTCTTCCTCTCCGGTGCGGGCGTTCTTCGGAGCTTCGGCATCAAGCAGGCGTCTTCCCCGTGCTCGCGGTCCTGGGTGGCCGCCGTGCGCGCTTGTTCCCTGGCTGGATCCCGGAGCGGCGGATCCAGATCAAGAAACCGAAGCTGCTGGTGGTGGAGTCCGGCGGTGGTGCTGGCTTGGCGAAGGATGGAGGCTCTCCGGAGTTCGAGTTTCGGCAACTTCCTGTCCGTGGGGGATCATCTTCGTTCCAAGGTTTGGAAGATGCAGCGGGCGGCGCGTCGCCGATACGTCTGGTTCCTTGCCGTCGTCACTGTGTTGCAGAAGGACCTATGTGCTATTTCTTTCTTTATGGGGTGTCTTTCTGTAATTTCTGGAGTTTAATATAATCAGTGGTTTCTCGCAAAAAAAAAGACATGTGAAAGGAAGTTCGAGAATCTAGGATCCACGAGGATGTACCTAACTATGTAGATGATGGTCACTCAACGCTTGAAGCAAGTCATTGAGCCTGTAATACATCTAGAAGAACATGTTTTAGCAAGTAGACGCTTAAACTTCACAATATCGTGCTCAGTGACGGTAGATGGCGTCGAGGTGAAAGCATGATCTAAAAAAATGGGCATTCCTCCATGTTCCTATTCCTAGTCATTTTTTTATTATTGGTGTTTGAAGTACATCTTATACCAAAATTTTCATTGGAATGTTCTTCTTCCCTTGTTTCTTAATATTTCTTAGCTTATTTAGAGGTCGGGAGGCATGGGGGAAACCCTAGAAATCATCGTCGCCACCCTCCCCACCCCTCCCCTCTTTCCTCCGCCGGAGGAGGCAGCTGGGCTAGGCCCGTACCGCGGATGGCGGCGGTGAGGCTGTCTCCTCTAGTGGCGGCGCGAGGTGGCTTGGACCTAGGGCGGCAGCCCTCCTAATCTACTCGTCTATGGCGGCCTTTGCGGCTGTTGGGGAAGCGCGGGGTCGGGCCTGGAGGCGTTCCGACCATCTGCTTGGTGGTGCTCGACCATGGAGTCTCGATGAGATCTTGGCATGGCAGCGCATCCCAAGATCGTCCATGTCGGTGACCTGTGGGAAATTAGCGGCCAAACTTGGTCGGGAGTGGGCGGGCTTGGCCTCCCAACGTGATTTGTGCCTGGCTATGCTCGTGGTCTCCGCTCGGTGCGGTTGACATGGGGTGGCTCTGCTGACTGTTGCCTGCAGGCCTAGTTCGTATAAAGGCGGTGGTCATAGGGTTCCTCTCGCGCCAAGAGGAAGACATGCGATGGATGCTTGTCCTCTTTGATCTGGTTGAAGTATTGAGTTCCGGAAGGCTCCGTCGGCGAACTCCTTTGGGCACCTCATGTGTGGATATTGCTGGATCGGATGGGATTTGTTCATGCGTACCCATGTTTTTTTCGGCCGTTTGGTTTCATGAGGGAGCGACGTAAAGTTTTTCTATATGTTGCTATCATGAGACATGTCTTTTAGTTCCATGGTGAAGTCAGAGGCGGAGAATGGCATGGAATCCGTGATTTGAGGACTAGGAATGGTGGTTCAAGTCTTTGCGGCGATGAGGAACTTGCTTGGTGATTCGGGCTTCGTAGCAGCGGTACGCAAGTGGGGGTGGTAGCATAGGGAAAGTTCAATGTCTTACCTTTCAGGGTGAAAATTCAAAGTCTAGACTTGATTGGTTGTGCCTAGATAGAGCGGAGACTTTCTTCAGAGTGAAAACCTAAGATCTATGATTGAGCAATGACGGCGCTTGTGCATTGTTTTCTTTTTAGAGGCATTGCTTTTGGAGAACTTGGATTTCAGGCGTTGTCTTGGTGGTGTTTGTGCTGCTACAAAGACTGGAATAGTATAGCAGGATTTTTCTTTTTTAGCTTCTTCTTTTTTCTTGGATGTGTACATTCGTACTACAATTATGGTATTGCACTATTGCGTAGGCTATGCATAATTAGTATCTTCATATATTAATATATCCCCTTTATTAAAAAAGAAATTAGAGACCTTAAGTTCTCTAGGTTCATATTAGTTTTAGTTCATAATTCCAACTACCTATTTTCGTATTGCATAAATGCACAGGTTGGCACTATTAGATTACAGATATTGGTGATCAAGCAGACGATGTCTATGCACGTGCTTTAAATTAACATTCTATGACAATAGGACATGACCCGGTGATATGTATCTCCACTTTCATTGATTGTACAATGGTGCCACATGAAATGGGTGCCTTCATTTCTTCCTCCCCTAAGGTTCTCTACAAAGTACCCTGCACATCCTATATATACCACAAAGCTGAAACACTTTCTCCATCAATTCAAGATTGCTGTTTGAGAGTTTTTTCCTCAGATTTGTAAGTACTAAGAATAAACCAGGAAGAGGAAGAGAGAGCTCAAGAGCACTAGGAATGGGAACATGGAGGAAAGACCAACTTGTTTGTTTCCACCTTTAGTGTTGGAGGTGCAAATATTAGTTTTGGTGCTTTTCTGATGCCTCCCATTCCTACAGTTCTTGTGCACCCCTTCCTCTTCCTTTTGGCTTATGTGCAAGCTTTGATGGAGAAACCATAGACATGTGTGCACATATTTAGATTATCGTGAGATTTTAAAGGCGAGTCCGGAAGAGGAAGAAAAGAGGGCATAAGAGCAGTTGGAGTGGGAACATGGAGGAAGCCTAACTTGCTTAGTTTTCACCTATGAATTGAGGTGAGAACATAGTTTGTTGTTTCCCAATGCCTCTCATTCCTATTGTTCTTAAGCACTCCTTCCTCTTCCTTTTTATCTTGCTCATTACTTTAGGTTGGAAACCAAATGTATGTGTGCACATTCGATGCGAGATCTACAAGAAACGAGCTAGGAAGAGGAAGAAAGAGAGGGCCTAAGAGCAGTGGGAATGAGTACATAGAGGAAAGCCTAACTAGTTGTTCTTCACCTCTTGTGTTGAGAACTTAGGTGGAACCATGGTTTGGTATTTCCGATGCCTCTCATTCCTATCGTTCTTAAGCGCTCCTTCCTCACCCTTCTTGTTTGCTACATTCAGATTATACAAGAAGCTTGATATCATTAATCTGCACCTGCAGACATGTGCTCCAGAAGCACAACAAAATGAAAGACATATACTTGGAACCCAGGACATGATTTGTACGTGAACTCCAACAGAGTAGGCCTCAGTAGTAATTCTTCAACATCATACTAATACTAATGTTTAATTTATAGTGGTTGGGAAAGACATCTGAGAACTCTAACTGAAGTGATGACTGCTGATCCAAAAACAAACATTCATGTGATCCGGAGGGAAATTCAATCGACAGTTTAGCAAGTAACTCGTTGCAGCATAACAATTTTGTGCATATCAGATACCTCTACTAACAGCGTCCAAACTGAACAGGAACATTCTATCGAGCATTATCACTGGAACTGCAATATTTTAGGTTTCTCTCCTGTTCAAACACCATAAAGACTTGCAGCAGCTTAGAGGAATTCAGGCCTATTTCGAGAGCATGTACTATATGCAACTGCTCCAATGATGTTTACCACATCAATGTATGAGCACCTTCCAGTACACCAAATATACCTTCCAACTTCATAGTTGGACATGGAACATAAACACTTATTTGTATTAAAAAAAGAGAACCTACTTCTCAGTGATTGATGAAGGATATTACAACATCCACCTGATAGAGGCTCCCATCTAATGTGATGAGGTGAAATGAACTGCAAATGAAACTTAAGAATAGCACTAGGAACATATGACATCTACATATCAGGTTATTAGAATCCAGAAAAAATGTCTTGGAGAAAAAAAAAAGGACTTTACAGCTTGCACATAAAATTGTCTTGGAAGAATCCACTAAAAGAAATCAAATTCAAGATAACTGTCTGGAGCTTTCTCGGATGATGGCGTTGCCTTTTGACTTGTGGAGGCTACCGGACGAGGGATCTCAACTGGCTTGGGGATATCTGGAGGAGTAGCACACCTTATCAATGCCCAGTTAACACCTTCAAAGAAGGGGTGCTGCTTTATTTCTGTGGCTCCACGCTTGTACGCCAATCGATGCTGTGGCTCCTTGATGAGCAATCCTCTTATAAGATCCCTTGCCGCAAAACCCACAACAGGCGATTCTGGGAACCTGAGGGGCTGTCCGACAACATTGAATAGTGTTGCCCTGTTCCCTGAACCTTTGAACGGGGTCTTTCCGTAAAGAAGTTCATACAAGAATATGCCAAAGGTCCACCAGTCGACAGCGCTCCCATGCCCCTCGCCCTTTATGATCTCAGGTGCCAAGTACTCATGGGTGCCAACAAATGACATAGACCTTGCATCTGTGGGCTCTGCAACAAGCTCAGGGAGTGGTCTGACTTGACTTGCAATGTCTGCCTTTGCTTTCTTTTCCTTCTTCTCCCTCTTGGACTTGGATGAGAAAAATCGAGGCGAGAAGCATGTGGTTGTTGTAACACAAGCGGGCTGAATACAGGCTGGCTCAATACACACGGGCTGTACACAATAAGCTGGATTGCTCTTTAGGTTAGGATCTACACCAGGGTTGGAAGATTTAAGAAGTGTAGGGCTCACATCACAGCGGAGGGACAAATCAAAATCCGACAGCATAATGTGGCCATCTTCTCTCACAAGAACATTCTCTGGCTTGAGGTCCCGATATATGATACCGAGCATGTGTAGGTACTCTAGAGCAAGAAGCACCTCTGCTACATAAAACCTGCACATATTTTAAAGAAATCATGAGTTTTTACGCTTAACAGTGTGTGCTAGTACCTACTTAATGAGGATATGTTCTTCACTTGTGTAAATTTGTATCCAATATCTAAGTCAGTTCCACAAGTGAAGAACATGGAAACAGCGGGTAAACTAAACTGAAGTAAGTAATTTACGTGGGTACAGAAGTAACTCCGCAAGCAGTACAAGAAACAGACAAAAATGATACAAGAATTCAGATAGTGGACCAAAAATGCTCCAGATGTGCTGAAGGTATTGTTTTTGTCTGACTAAATTGATATGCCCTTGCTCAGACAAAGGTATGCCAGGTATGAGGTATGTTATGTTCACTCTCCAAGGCAAGCTTGATTAAATGGACAGATCAGAACAAAAAGCAGAGTCAAAGCAAGGATTAAGTGTCGTTCGACAAGTTGTGACTTGTCTACAGGTCGCAACTTGACTGTCGATAAGCTGGAGCAACACGACAAGTTAAACTTCTTGATCGACAAGTTGACAAGTCAACAACTAATCACGGCTTGTCTCTCTCGAGAGGTCGAGCGACAAGTTGTGGGCTGGAAAATAAAAAGCCCATCGCGTCCTGTGAAACCCTATCTAAACAGATCGTGCCCTCCCAGGCTCCCACCCAGCCGCCGCCCCTCACCTGGACACTCCCCTCTCGCCGCCCCTCACCTGGCCACCGCCGGCTTGCCGCCGCCTCCTCTTATTTGATTGTAGGCTGCTGGCTCGTGGAGAAGCGAAGGGCCTGCCCGCTGGACGCATTTGTCACAGTATCAGGTTCCTCTCCACTCCCCATGCCCTCAAAATTTAGTACAGTAAGTAGAATAGTTACTGTATATTTTTTAGTAGTTACAGGTCAATACATATCGACTTGTCTATCCCTTGTTAAGACTTGTCATGACTTGTCAGCTTGTCGGTACCCGAGCGACAAGTTGTGACGTGTAATCCTTGAGCCAAAGTTCCATAACCAAGATGGTGAAGTAAACTCCATAATCCACACACTCTAGCCATAGGAAACCGGACCAGACCACTGGTTCAACCGGAAAAATCCCAGAACCGGAGGCTCCAGCGGTCCTTTAAGCACACTGGACCATCTGCGCCAGCGAGACAGAATAAACCAGGTAAACCACGGTCCAACCGCCAGGTTTACGCACTAAACCGGACACCGGTCCAACTGGCTCCATCCTAGTGTTGGAAAATTTTAATTGCCTCGGGTGGAACTCGAACCCTGCAGCTTGAGCATGCAAGTGCACGTCTGGGAGGAGCAGATAACCAACTAAGCTGCGGTTGTTTTATGTGGATGGTCAAACTTCTATTGTAATTTATTCAACATGCTGGGAGTAAAAACTTTCCAACCTAGTCATGTTCTCAGTTAGTTGTACTTCATATAATCGTGTAATTATATTAGACACGCTAGCAGAGAATATTTTTATGATACAGATTCAGACTAGAGATTAGGTAATGGTTGTTGTACTTCCTATAATCATATTCTAATGTCGGTGAGCAGTGCACGTCTGAGACACCACGCTGTTGGGATTTGGAAAGTTGGAATTTGGCTTAAATTCTAGCCATGTCATTGCCATTTGAGAATATTTGCAACTTGTTATGTGAATTCTTGCATATTCTAAGTCTAGATATGCTACCATATTTTTGCATATGTATTTATCTATTAATACTTATTAGCAAAAACATTTTTTTTCTTAAAGAACAGACAGTGAACCGGCGGTCCGACCGGTAAAAACCTGAACAGACAGCCTTACCAGTTTGGTCACCGGACCAGTTTTTTAAACTACGACTCCAACACACTCATGAACAAAATAGCCAACCGATGAATGTTTCACTTCTAGCACATTGCCATAAATAACTCTATCCAATATCACACTTCCTATCACAAAAGTAATCCCTATAGATGTGCATCTTAAGGCCCATGTAACTAGATATTGGACATGGATGTATGATGGGATTTTTTTAATAGATTAAGGTTCCCAAATCAATGATATAGGTAGTTACAAATAGGCCGCCAGAGCATGACGACACGCTCCAGAGATGGTGGTGCCAGGCCAAGCAGGCGACGCCCAAAACTCTTCGCAAAAGTCTCGCCTCCATCACGCTTCTGACCCCTTGGCTGATTTGGAAACAACGCAATGACTGTGTGTTCAATGGAGCTCAACCCTCCGTCAACAATGTCGTCGCCAATATCAAGGATGAAGCTGCCCTTTGGGCTCGAGCCGGAGCGCCAGGCCTGCGTGTCTTCCTGCCGCTGACCTGGGATGTTCACTAAATTGTAATTTGTATTCGGAACCTTAACCTCTTAGGAGGCATGTAACAACAAACTCTCTATTTTCAATGAAAAGAAAAGCAAAGGCTTTTTGCGTTTTCTCAGAAAAAAACAAATAGGGGTGGGAACTGGTAGTGGATAATTCGACTTATCCGATATTCGTATTCGGGAAATCGAAAATGGTCATGGTAATATCTGAATCCGGACGAACATTAAAATGGATGCGGTAAATATCCGGATGATTTGGAAGCATCACGACAGCTGCGTCTTTGAGAATGCCCAACCATCGACCACTACACAGGTTGCCCGGATCAGAGACAAGGCCACCCTCTGGGCACGTGCCGGAGCCCTAGGCCTGCGAGCCATCTTACCGCAGAGTTTTGTACCGAACTCCTTTCCAATGAAATGAAATGCAAAAGACTTTTGCGTTTTCTCAAAAAAAAACGGATTCGTTTTATAAATACACAAACAAATGTGGTATTGGATTTTGAACCAAATGTAGATATGGAACATATATCCGTATCCGAATAAAATCATGTTAGCCTATTTTGGTAATTCTATCCTGATATGCCAATTATTCAACCAAAAATACAAACAAAGTGGTCAAATTTATTCTTCTATGGAACATCAAACAAACTATTGTGTATTATATCATTAGATAGTTGACTCACAATAAGATAAGGGTCTATTATTTCATTACTCATATCTGTTCCGCATTGAGAAAACATCTGCTCCGCATTCATATTCCAGGAACATCCACTCCACATTCGTATTCGACAACATCCATATGTATTCGTTTTGAAAATATGAAAACGGGTATGGGAAGGGTACTATCCGATCCACATCCGATCCGTTTCCACCCCTAGGACATACAAAGCATTTATTTTAGTGCCTACAAGTTACAACTTTCTAGAGAAAATACCTGGTTCAGAAGACAAAGTGCTAGTGTGAATGCATGATTTGGTTGACCACCCAGATAATCCAACCACAGTTGGTCAAGGATAAATGCTTACACCCTAATCATGCCATATTTAACAGGTAGAATCCCGTTAGTCTAAGAACCTACAGGTAAAGCGGTGACATCTATACTACAGACGCATGTCCATTAGAGGAGCTCCAGACAATTTGGTTTAACAACAGCATCACTACCACTTCTAGTGCTTACATGTCTACTACCAACGACAGATAATACGTGACTATCGAACTACTCAGTTGTGATCATCAAGAATTTAAGATGTGAAATTGTTCTGAACAATATGTTCTTCAAATTCCAAAATGACACTCAATTCAGCAACAGAAGCAATACTAATTTCCAACAAACCTTGCTAACAGTAACAGAAAAGCTCCAGAAGAATAGAAAATCAAAGATAGTTGTTAATCATAGAGAGCCCAGACAAAAAATGCATGATACTGATAAACTTAATAAAATACAAGAGGACCACATATGATCCATGAAACCAAAAGCATTTATCAGCATTTGAACAAGATTTTCAACATGTATGAGCTAAGGGCATGTACAATGCAAGGTGCTTATGTGTGAGTGCTCAATGAGAAAGAATATTGCCACACCATTAAGCACCTATATGCAACTCCACCAATGCAAGGACGCATTCTGTAGGTGCTTAGATGATTTATTATGTATTAATTATTGCTATTTAAATGCACAAGCACCTCCTAAGCATGCATGCCTAATCAGGCGCTCATCCTTTAAAATAAGCATCAGTGCTAGCCTGTGTGGCAAAAAGGTATTCTGATAAGCATTTTGGTTTGTGGCCAAAATATACCTAACTAAAGTTTTTTTTGCTATGACCAAAACTTTGGTCCTTGTTTGGATGGTTGCCAATTATTTGGCATGTCAATGGCTCCTTACCAACTCTAGTTCAACTTTTTAGCGAAAGCTGGCTAACTCATGGGCACAGAAACCTTGGCAAAAAAATCAGATAGCCAAATGTTTGGTAGGGCAATCTTGGTTTCAAACCAAACACACCCCACGAACTTGATTTTACAATCTAAAAGTTTAATATGAATGCTATCAAATAAGTATACAAACAGGTAGAGAGCAAAAAGCATATGAGAGACGACGGTGATATCATCTTGTCCAAGTGAACAGATGAAAGGTATAATTTGACACCAAATTTTCGATATATCCAAGTACCAAACCGGTTGCATTAGTACACACCTGGGTGCTATATAATGAAAGAAATAAGCATGAACGGTGGTGGATCATGAATGCTAAATATAGCTATCAGCAAAATAAAACATAGAACGAAGACACTTACTTGGCAGCTTGTTCAGGAAAAAACTTCCCAGGCTGCTTCTGCCTTAGAGTATGCAGGTCTCCTCCAGGGCAAAACTCCATCACCAAGCACGAGAATTTATCCGTCTCGAAGTGGGTGTACAGAGTTGGAAGAAACGGATGGTCCAAGCACTGCAGAATCTCCCTCTCAGTCTGGGCCCTCAGAAGCTTCTTGCGGCCAGCAAGAGACGCCTTGTCCATAATCTTCATCGCGAAGTAGCATTTCGTGCCACTAAGCTCCGACAAATAGACGCTGCCGATGTCGCCGCAGCCAAGCCTCTTGAGCAGCCTGAAATGGCTCAGCCCCAGCGAGCCTTCCTTGGTCCGGACGGCCTGGATCGCCTCCCACCTCGAGTCGTTCGACTTGTGAGGCTTGCTCGCGCTGCTGCAGATGCTGCTGCAGGTGCTGTCGTCGCTCACGTCGCTGCCGGCGCTGGGCCGGTAGACGCTGCTCTTCCCGCTCGGGACGAAGTCGGCGTGGCCGCTGACCTTGGTGCTCCCGCTCGCCTTCGTCAGGCTGCTCGTCCCGTCGCTGAACTTGGCGGAGACCGAGCTGTCCTTGACGCTGCCCCGCATCGAGCTCTTCTCGGCGTCCTCGTCGCAGTCCAGTTTGACACACCCGTCAACGGAGCTGCAGCCTTTATCGTCTTCTTTGACTCCACTGGACGTGGCCACATCGCCCGGCGGCGGAACCGCTATCGGCGAAGCAGGCCCCGATTTGCCTGCTCCGCCAGTTCGCTCCTGGGGCTGGCACGCAGAAGGCGCGGCCTCGGAGGACTCGGCGAGGGCCTTGGTGCATTGCTTGTCGGCGAGTGTTTCAGCAGCGGTCTTGGATGCCATCGCGGCAAGGAGCCCACCAAGAACTCCGTAACGGTCACCACCGTGGCCGTCCCGCCATCGGCGCCGCGATCGGCCGGTCAGTCAACCGCCGGAGTGATGGAATCGAGACCTGCAACAAGGATTTTGTCCCGAATTAGACTCGCGGGGGAACGATATGGGTCAGTCGACTGAGGAACCGACGAATCGGGGAACCAATAATTGCCGAATTATCGGCCGGACGGATCTGGCTGAGACCGGGAGGAACCGAGCGGAGGGTGGGGAGGAGGGTACGGTGGTGCTTACTGGTCAGCCGTCGCGCCGTGGGAGCTCGCCGCGGCCGGCCGCCGCCAATGGTTAGGGGGAGGAGATCGAGAGGGGGCGCTTCCTGCGGGGAGAGGTTGGCTGGGCTGGCAGCGTTGGGGGAGGACGAAATGAAAATAAATGAGAGAAACCTAACAGGAAAAAACGAAATAAAGGAGAGAATCCTAGATGAAAAACGGATTGAGTGTGCCAGGCAGAACCACTTGCCAGGTTTCAGTGAAGTGTTCCTCCTTCAGTTGACTAGATCTTTGACACTTTTCATCCTGATGATATATACATTTTCCTTGCCTCGCAGAAAAAAAAACACTCTTCCCATTTGACTGGATACAATTTTCTATTTTAAGGAGCACCTAATTTGTGATTACCCGTTGGAACGAGCACCTTCGGGCCACCGTGTAATTTGTTGATATAATAACCTTTTCTCGGGAAAAAGAAATACGAATTGAACATAGTAGCTCGATTAATGATTTGTGTGAATGGGCTCTAAAATTTTGTACTCCCTCCGGCCTCGTTTACTTGGCGCAGACCATGAGGTTAATTGACCTTGCTTCACCTCTGATGTGCATCGAGTAATTCGGGCCAGAGGTAGTACTAGGTTTATATGTCAGGATTAGCGTCTCGTTCTCCATGTGAAAGTTGTCCACTTATAAGAGCAAAAGATCCAATCATTAGCTTGCACACCCGATCCGATCAAACCGAACAGGATTTATCGCAAGACATGATTATTTTCATCTATTGATCCAAACAAATAGTAATCGTGACCACCGGTATGAAGGGAGATGGCCACTAAGCAGCCGTCCTCTTCAATTGATGGTCGTCCATTCACACGTTGAAAGCAATGTATATCCTATTTCCTGTGCATTTGAAAGTGGGCATGGATAGGTACTCCGAAGAACAAATCTCACACGGTTGTTGAGCTCTTTAAATTGGATATGAAGTCCAGTAGTAGTACACATGGACAAATGCAATGGATGCACCTTCCCATTTATTAGGATCGCCTCTGTGTTCACAAAAAGAAGGATCACCTCACTCATCCAAATCTCACAACTATCAAGTCAAGGCTCCAATGTTCAACAAGATATTACAATATCAAAAGATGAACGGAGCACTTGCCTATCATGCTCTCTAGTTTACAAATTCCACCCAACTCTCGGAGTCATCCCCCAAGAAACTAGGTCAAACGTGTGAGGTGACCGGTGAGTATCCATGCACAAAATGTCGCTCGTTGTGGCGCTACAACAGTGACAACAGGTGGGGTGCAAGAAGGGCCACGATGGGTGGAAACGGATCGGATAGTGCCCTTACCGTTTCCATATTTTCAAAATGAATACGAATTTGGAGTGGATGTTACTCGAATACGAATACAGACCAGATGTTTTTTCAATTCGGAGCGGATACGAATATAAGAAAATAATAGATTCATGTCTTATAATGAGTCAACTATACGTGGTTAGGTTCTGGGCCTGATGATGTCCTTCAAGTGCTAGACCATGATCGTCTTGTAACCCTTCCTGCCGGAAATTCAATACGGCTCCCGGGTGCATATGCTCCCTGTATCAAAAAATTATATTTCAAAATGTTGGAAAATTTTGACAAAAAATTCTACATGTACAACTCAACAATATATGTACGTTCGTCAAGTTTCGCGAGGAACAAATATGTTTTGTGGTCTGTGTAAAAAAGAGAAAATTTATCTCCTGAAAAGCCTTATTTTCAGCATTGAATTTTGCCTTTTTTACACATGTCACATGATAAGTCGGATTTTTATGAAACGACTTTGTGAGCGCGTAGCACGTGAAGATGTACGTGCAAATTTTTCGTTTCAATTTTTTAAAATTTCAAAATGTATGTAACATGCATTTCAAAATAAAGGGAGCATATGCACCCATGTGCCAAAACACCATTCCCCCCCCCTTCCTGCTTAATAAAGTTTCTGTTTTTTTCTCGCAAAAAAACTATAGAACGATAGAGAGATAAATATATTGATATAATGCATAGTTGTTTCAACTTGAATCACATAAAAAAACATTTGACCAATTTGTTAGTTTCTCTAGGTTAGGTAATTGACATATTGAGGTCAAATTGCTAAAATTGGCTAACATAATCTTATTCGAATATGGATATATCCATTTCCATATTCATATTTGCTTCAAAATATAATACCATATTTGTATTGTTTTAGTAAAATGGATCCAGATATTTAACACATTTTCACATAAGTCCAGATTCGAATATTACCACTTCCTTTTTTAATTTCTCGAATACAGATGTCAGATCATATGGACTATGACTACGAGTTTCCACCCCTAGCCACGATGACCATGTGAAATAATCCTCCGAACCTAGTATGCATATTCGCACAATATGTTGGCACCGTATGGTGAAAATCTGTAATAGACCAATACAAGACAATGATCACAATTGGACATTTTCTTTCATTTTTTAAAACGGAGGTAAAAGATTTGCCTCATTAAGCTCAGTTTTTAAGAGAAAACTGAGCAAAAACCTACAACAACAGGACCAAATCCACAGAAACCATCAGAAACCATTTGAGAGTATGTGCAATTATGATAAACAATCTGTTCATACTGGTAGTAACTTTTCACATCATGCCCTCTGGAAACCTTTTATTTTAGAAAATCAAACAACAAACCTCATGGTTTTGGTGAGATCGGGTAGTTTCAAAAGCTAGGTGCATGATTTTGCTAGGATTCCTCAGCGTTCCTGCAAACTCGACTAATGATCACCTGGATCTGAACAACAGTGAGATAGTGATCACGAATTCACGATCACCCTCTCGGATGTGCTTCCTGGAAAACTACCTGCTCTAACCCCAAATGAGGCAGCTGGTTGCTACTTAGCTATCTAAAGAATCCTGGCACCGTTTTCTCAAGGCACGTACATCTACATCAGGTAAGGTGTCAATCACTCAACATTCTACATAAAACTATTTTTGGGCTTTCAGATTACTCATGTTTCAAGTATCCTAGCGTAAACATGACCTATTGCACAATCTTTGGATCAACAATTAATATGTCTAAACATAACTTAAAGCAAGACCAATAGACCATGACAAATATTACATTAACAATTACAGAAGTAACATTCACGAGATAAGGAGAAAATCCAACTTCATCATAAGAATTCGAAAGCAAAAGATAATCCCAGAAGAACTGGAAGTTAATTTAGACGCTCAGACAATATCTCATTGTACCATAAACTGGATGCATGCTACTTCAAATTCTCTCATAACACAGGGTTCAAAACTGTAGCCAAATTCTACTACCAAACATGATTGCATCAAGGGGATTCCAACCGCTTAGAATTCAGCAGGAACGGTTCCAGCAACCTGGTCAAGATCGCGCCTTCCCTGGGAGGTGATGAGCCTTCCACTGCAACAGAACAAAGCCAAATAAGATGAGCAAACAACAGGCATAGCGATAGAACTAGCAATGATCGAACAGAAGAAAGCACAAAAGCAGATGCATTACCCCTTGGGGTCGACATCCACGATGCCCATCTTCTGCAACTCCTGGAGGATGTTGCGAGAAACAGCACCACTGCTCTTGCAGAAGTGCGGGGGGCGTGAGCCATTCCTTTGGCGTCCACCATAGATCTTCTGGAAGCCACCGATCCCAATACCCTGCCTCAGGTAGATCTTCCTTGCCATCGAGGCTGTGACAACATGGAACAACAGATCAAATTTAGCATATGACCAGTAAATCAATTGAACACGTGAATAAACATAGTAAAAGAGAGGGGAAAAAACAGGTCGACTAACCAGCCCTGATGTAGTACCAGTCAGCATCATAGGGTGGGAGCTCCTTGAACCTTGCAGTCTTGACAATGTCAACCCACTCCGGAAGCTCCATCTGTATGAGCATAAAGCATAGAGTATTTCAGTGAACAGAATTCTAGGAAGCAATGTAAAAAAACATTACCATAAACAAGCTCCAAAACCCAAATGGTGGTCTAACTTTAAATCATGTAGGGAGATTCAATCTCTTGTACCATTGTACTTGCCACTCAACCAGCTATACCTTCTAAGCAGACTTTCTTTAATGGAGACATGCTAAATGTCTAAGGAAATTGGAATGCTTACAGCACAAAAATAGAAGGGTCAAAGAGAACTAGAGATACTGTTGAGATGGATCTTATAGCAAATGACCTCAATTGGACATTATTGTCATTCAACTGTAAGATAAAGCCAAGTACCACTAGGTAAGCAGACACTAATTTCCATTCATAAATACGAGTGGACAGGCATCAAACGGACCACTCTAACCAAACTAAAACTACAGAGTAAAAAATCCAACAAAAGTAAAGTTGAAGAAAATAAACAACGGAACCCAGAGTCAGCCACATGACTCTTCCAATCATTTCCATGAGATCTACTAATATATGACCATGTCTGATCACTCGATCTACCACACTGCTACATCTATTGCAACTAGGATACGACTTCACAAAGCAATCGCGATCCAGATACTATACTACCAACACAACATCAGAAATTTCAACCGAAGCGGACGTACTTGGAGTAACCGAAACAGTAGGATTGAAATTCTATTCGGGAATGAACAGAATATACGGGCTCGACACGACCTCACAAACAAATCGGACGGGATGGCGCCAAGATCCCGAAGGCAGGCGCCTGCTCCAGCTAATACGCTACCGGAATCAGCCATAGCGACGGATCTGAAAGAGCTGGGCGCGTTACCTTGCCGGAGCGCTTGAGGTGGGCGGAGTAGGCCTTGACGAAGGCGTGGGGGTTGACGTCCTTCACCGTGCGCGCCGTGGAGGCCGCGGTCTCAGCTGGTGCCTCGGTCGCCATCCTGTCCTCTCGCCGGCGAGGCCGCTGTCTTCAGGGAGGAGGAAGATGGGTGCGCGCCGCTGCGGCTGCGAGGGCTAGGGTTTTGTGGAGGCGGCGTGCGGGAGCGCAGGGCGGAGGGAATTTATACTGACGAGGAGATGGGTTATGGGCCATGTGATGCAGGTTGGGCCGATTGGGCCTCCTGGGGTTAGGGTTATGAACAGTAGGACATGCTGCACATAAAGCTTCCCTTCTGCTAAAAAAACTACGAGCAAGACTTTTCACCCTTCATAACAAGGGGAAATTCAGCACTACAAGTTTTTGTTCGTAGGTGAGATCTCCAACCATAGAATTTAGCACTACAAATCTCTTCAATTCCACCATGTATTCCTCCCCTGAGTTTACAGGAACACGTGGCTGCTATGGACGGACCGAATGAGTAGATAATGTTGGAGTTCAATATAAAATAATTTTGTTTCTACACCAAAGATTTCAGCACCTGTTTCAGATACGTGGAAGGATGTACCAGAAGTGATTTGTCCACTTCCACTACTAATAAAAGAGCAAACAAGAATTTCTATACATGTTATACACAAAACAATAACCACCACGTGATTAGACTCACTAACCTCAATCTAACCGCCAGTATTAATGTGATTTGCACTTAGACTAGTCACAATGGAAAGTATCATACACTAGTATCATGCACATGATACTAGTTTATGATACTAACCGCATAATGCATAATATCATCATATTTAATATTTTGTAGAATCTCAATGCAAATGTGTGTGTACATGATGTGTTTGCCATTAAGTTTTCTAGTTTTACGTGTTATGATACGGTATCATATTATGATACCACTCTCATCTCTCACCTCATTAATTGGTGTGCCACATCAGATTTTTGCCAACATGGCATGCATGATACTACTTATGATACTCTCATTGTGGCTAGTCTTAGTATTTTACTCCCTCCGTCCACAAATAAGTGGACACGCGCGGTTTTCAAGAGACCTTAAGCTTTTTGTAAATAAATCCCTCATTCCTTCAATCAATCTACTCATTAATCAAGAAGATGCTTTGATTTAGGCGCTAATAAATATTGTGCATGCTAGTAACCAATAAAACAACATTGAGAAACCAAAAATAATTAATGGAGGCTGAGATCAAGGCATGCACTAGGGGATAAACATAAAAAAAACATACCAAGAAGTCTAGATGTACACTTATTTGTTGATTTTTTAGAAAGCTAGATGTCCACTTATTTGTGGATGGAGTGGGTACATTGACTAGCCGTATTCCACCTGAGAGGAATATGCAAAATCCCCGTGATCCCGCACAACCGTGGTCGCCCTCGCCATCTTTGGTCACACCTTCGCCCGCCTAGGCCGTCATGGCCACACAAAGATCAGGAGCTCCTTCCTAACACGGAACGAATAAGCCACCTCACTTGTCGTCCTATCCCCTTTATTTCCTCGGTGTCCCTTCCTCCTCCTGGCCCTCCTCCCAGGCGCCGTCTCCCTCGTGCGTCTGTACCCTCCACGACCCCACCCTAACCTAAGATCGACCGGGCGGCAGAATGGTGGTGGGTGGGAAGACGGTGGCCTCTTGATACGTCTCCAACGTACCTATAATTTATGATGTTCCATGCTTGTTTTATGACAATACCTACATGTTTTGCTCGCACTTTATAATGTTTTATGCGTTTTCTGTAAATAACCTATTAACAAGATGCCGAAGTGCGGTTCTCGTTCTCTGCTTGTTTTTGGTTCCCGAAAGGTCGTTCGGGCAATATTCTCGAATTCGACGAAACAAAGACCCGAGTATCTTATTTTTCCTAGAAGACCCCAGAACACCGAAGGAGAGTCGGAGGCGGGCCGGAGGGCCACCACACCATAAGGCGGCGCGGGCCCGGGCCCGGCCGCGCCGGCCTATGGTGAGGAGGCCCCGGGCGCCCTCTGCGCCGCCTCTTCGCCTATAAGACCCCTTTCGACCTAAAAACGCGATACCAATTGACGAAACTCCGAGAAAGACTCCGGGCGCTGCCGCCATCGCGAAACTCCGTTTCGGGGACGAAAGTCTCTGTTCCGGCACCTGCGCGGACGGGGAAGTGCCCTCGGAAGCCATCTCCATCAACGCCACCGCCTCCATCATGCTCCGTGAGTAGTTCCCCCATGGACTACGGGTTCTAGTTGTAGCTAGTTGGTACTCTCTCCCCCATGTACTTCAATACAATGATCTCATGAGCTGCCTT
>NC_061512.1:155912888-155936806 GCF_022539505.1 Lolium rigidum | reverse complement strand
CGGTGTCATTGCCTCCGTGTTACTATTACTCGCTGTTGTGTTATCTGTTACTATTGCTCTCATATTACTGCTGCTTTCACATCACCCCTGTTACTAGTGCTTTTCCAGGTGCAGCTGAATTGACAACTCAGTTGTTAAGGCTTATAAGTATTCTTTACCTCCCCTTATGTCGAATCAATAAATTTGGGTTTTACTTCCCTCGAAGACTGTTGCGATCCCCTATACTTGTGGGTCATCACCTCTCCCTAGCCTTCCCCGAGCTAGCCTCTCCCTGGCCTTCCCCAAGCCAGGTGGTGGATAAGTCATTCTTCTCCGACTTCTTTCGATGGGAGGCGGCGGGTATTGGTCCAACATAGCACGGTGACGTCCCCCGGTCGACGAGCCACAACGACATGTGCCTCTCTACCTGCAGCATGCATGTTCATCGACACACAAAGCCTCGTTGGATCTTGCAATGGTGGAGGCTCGGCGTGTCTTCTGGTGTCCGTCTCGGCGACGCTGGAGTGTTGGGTTGTGGCCGCTGCCTATGGCGGTTGCACAAAACCCTAGGGATCACTTTGTATTTCTCGATCTTTTAGAATTTTATCTGCAAATTCAGGATAATTATTTTATCCCAGTTTATCTTTTAGTTTCCACATGTGTTGCTTCATGTAACTTGATTTTCGATTAATGAAATATGTGGTTGCTCTAAAAAAAACTACACATGTCATTTTAGTACACAATGGGTATAAAATTTGACATCTCAACTGAGATAAAGAATTTAGCCTTTTGTGAAAATTTAGACACTTTACTGGGCATGTCTATGACTCAACTGAAAATGGCTATGACCCAATCACGATGCACATAAACCATTTACCTCCAATATGCATATATAAAACAACAACCAAACCATGACGTAAATGATGATGTACCTTGCATGTAATAGAGAAGCTGGTTTCCCTTGCGCAATCATCAAGACGAATATACAAACAAACAAATCATGCAAGAGGCTCACCACATGTTATCCATCCATGAACATAAATAATTGATTTCTATTGGACTTAGTTTTTGTTTCGTTTGGTACGACTAGCCAAAAGTTCTTTCAAACATTTAACGAAAAGACCATTTTTTTCCCCATAATAACAACATGCATTGCCTAGAGTAATGTAATGTGCACAACTTATTTGTGCAATGTTCATGGCAAAAAAAAAGTACTAATAACAATTCAAAAATGTGCTAACATTCTTCTTCTTCTTTTGTGGGTGTACAAGACGCATCCCTACCTTCTTTTAGAGGGGGGGGGGGGGCAATTCGGATACATCCAATTTATGTATGGACTAACTATAATTTACTTTTTTTTGTCGCCACAAAAAATAAAAAGGCTACTTGGCTTGGACAATCTTGACGCGCCTCCGTCAAAACTCGTGCTTAAACAAAAACAAACACTAACCAATGGTGGCCACATCAAATCATTGTCCTCAACACATGGGAGGCGAGAAGGTTCTCCAAAAAAGTAAACATCTTCAGGAAGGTAGCGACACAGAAGTGTCGTCATTACCAAACCCGGTAAAGGACTATATCATAAGTTTACACTCTAGAGAGCATGGGTGGAAAATTGCATGAATTGCCTTAAGAAAGGCAACGATGTCAAAATACCACCATACACTGCACATGGCAGGGCTTTCAGCGCTCCACGTCCTCTTGAAACACTACACACACTTACCCTTAACTTTTTCTTAATGCTCCTTCATCTTGTGGTGCTCATCTATTGACTCAAGTTGTTCCCTTTCTATACTATAGTACCAGCTTATGCCACATTGTTGCTTCATCCTCTCATCATTGTGGTGCTCATCTATTGAGTCAAGGCTTCATCTTCTCATCCCTTTCAGACCTCCACGTCCTCTTGAAACACTACAGCTTCGTCAAGGGGATCCCTTATCATCCTATTATTCATATTGGTTATGGTATTTGTTGTCCCGTATGTTTCTCACTACGAGGACCATGGTATCCTCTCTGTTATGCGGTCTTATGGTCTACGTCATCGTGGCTCTCTATATGTGGATGGCGTAATGGTCTTCACCAAACCCATCCCCTCTGAGCTTGATGTCATCCATGCAATTCTTTGTTGCTTCGGTGTCATCTTAGGTCAGGTTTGATGGTCAATTAATTACAACAAAGCCAACGTAATCCCATCTACTATCTCGAGTAAGCATAATGTGTTTAGAGTGAATATAAGCAATGACTGCGGTGTGAACTGCTTTGCTGAAGAATAATGCGGCTAGTTGCACGTAGATGTTGGTTTTTTGCATTGATTAATTTCATTTCTTCAGATTCAGATATTGGCACCCCTAGCTTTGCTGAGGCATTCTTCAGGGATTAGTTGGTTTCAGTAATATAGAGCAGCCCAACCCATAAACATGGACGTCCTCTGCTGCTCCTATACGGTAAAAATGGACGTGCTCGGCTGCTCCTATTCGGTTCAGTGATCCTATCTATTCTCTTCGGTGTTGCTGCTCCTATACGGTTCAATAGTAAGAGATTCACGACAACTCAAATAAGGGTCTCAGATGAGCTGCAGTTAGGATGGACATTTTAAACTGGGAGCAGACCTCTAAACTGAAAGATAGATACGTAGAGACCAATATGAAAAACATCCCAAAACACAACCAGATTCGATCCAGTACACAAGGGGGTCATCAATGGTTCACAAAGTATGATCTAGCAGTATTTAGACGATAACAGATGATAACAGGCCAAAATTTCCACTCAGCCAAAACCAGATGCTACAAGCTGCTCTAACGAATAAGAGGACAAATTTGCCAAGCTTTCTTCCTCTAGGCCTTCCTGGGTGCAATCTGGGACTCAGCCTGCTCAAACAAACAAGGATCAGACAATCAGGGGATTGCAACAGTGTTGACAAGAAGCATATCACAAGGAAAGGTGCTAAGAAAGAACATACCTCTTTCTTCACTGGCTCTTCCTTCTCGGACAAGATGAGCTCAATGTGGCACGGGTTAGACATGTAGGCTGCAATTGGTAGAGAGAGTTAGGAGCAATGCATAATGCATCTGAAGCACTGTCAAGATATGAGCAAGTGTTCTGAAGAACTTACGGTTGATACGTCCATGAGCACGGTAGGTCCGACGCCTCTGCTTCTGGGCCTGGTTCACCTGGATGTGCGATATGTAGAGAGCATCAACATCCAGACCTTTAACCTGTAGGGAAGAAATATGAAGCATTAGGACAAATAAAGTTAAACAAAACCAACATAGAAGCCACAGTAAGATAACAGACCTCAGCATTGCTCTCAGCGTTCTTGAGAAGATCCAGAACAAACTGAGCAGACTTGGCAGGCCAGCGTCCCTGACCATTTGGCTGGCGGTTCTTAGCTTGTGCAGTACGGCCAACACCACGGCAGTACCTACGGAAGGGGATGGCTTGCTTGTGAGCAAGGACATCCTCCAGGTACCTCTTAGCCTTGTTCAGTGCCATCTTACGGAGGGCGAACGCTGTCTCCCTGGTGTTCTGCAATTATAAAAAATCAATAAATTAGTTAGACTCATAGCAACACAACAAGGATCAATTAGCGTAATGACAATAACACATCCACCAATACATCAAGTAAGAAACACAAAACTGCGTACATTCAAATGACAAAAGTTTACTCAACTGACTACAAAAATAAGATTTTGCCAGAATTACTAAGTTTTGTACAGAAGGAAACAAAAAGAAGAACATCACAGAACACAAAACATCAATGATAAATTGGTGCAAAATGTGCCATCATTTACTGAACCAATAGACATAAAACACAAAGTACTGTGTCCAACGGTTCACCCAATAACGATGAGACTGATATTCCTAAAGTTTACGGGGACACTGCTTACAGAGAGCACAGCATCCTGCTTTTTATACTTTAGGGTCTAAGCACAAGAAGCTCTAACAGCGACAACAGAAGGTTGCCAATTATCAATTACTGGACTGCACATAAATGCTGAACTCTGTACAAGTTAACTAAAAGAAAAGCAGATCCTACAACAAACATCTTTTAACACAAATGTACCATCATTTACTGAACCAGATAGACATAAAACACATAGTACTGTGTCCAACGGTTCACCCAAAAACAATGATCATGATGTTCCTAAAGCTTACGGGGACACTGCTTATAGAGAGCAAAGCATCCTGCTTTTTTACTTTAGGGTACAAACAAAAGAAGCTCCGACAGAAACTGGACTAAATCTGAATACCAGCACAGAAGTGGCACAAGGGTAGTGGCATCTCCCACATACCACAACATTTACATCAGTATAAAAAGCATACGTTGGGACAAAATGTGTCATCATTAACTGAACCAATAGACATAGAACACATAGTACTGTGTCTAATGGTTCACCCAAAAACGATGAAAATGATATTCCTAAAGATTACGGGGACACTGTTTACAGAGAGCAAAGCATCCTGCTTTTATTCTTCAGGGTCCTAGTTAAAGTAGCTCCAGCTAATACAATAAAAGATTGCCGTTTGATACAAGCTCAATTAGACTAAACAAGATTTGACATTACGATGGCCAACTAGCTAAAAGAGCTTATGCCTAAACTAAATTTGAACATGTGTACAAGGCAATTCAATCTTATGACGGCAAGTCCTACAGCATACTTTAATTTGTTGCAATTTGCCTAGTTTAGAGTATGCTAATTGCACTACTGCAGCGGACAATATCATACAATACAAAGGAGCATGAACCAACGCAGCGCATGATTACAGGATCATCGATTCTAAAAGCTAATAGACCAGGGAACCGTGGAACTAAACTAGGCCAAAGAGATGCGTAACAGTAGCATAATCAACGAGCATAGCCTTTCACGGTAATTTAAATGCATTCTGGATATTAGGGTCGGGAGCACACCTTGAAATGAACACGCAGGTCCCGGCCCATGGCCTTGGCGGCTGCAAGAATCAAAGAGAAAAGCACAGATCAGAAACCCGCAGATCTGCGGAAATCATGCTCATATAACTCGGCGACAACGGATCAACCTATTAACCCGAGCAAGAAACTTACACTTGGTGGGGTTGATTGGATCCGTCGAGTACTTCACCTGGAAACAAAGAAAGAGGAACGAACGACATGAGTTAGAGCAAAGCCAGAGAACACGTAAACTGTGGAAAGTGCTGTGAGAGCGAGCGAGAGAACGAACCATGGCTGCGGCGGCGCGGAGGGCAGGGCAGCGGCGGCGGCGAGAGCGAGGGGTTGGGAAGGTTGGAGGAAGCGGTCAGTTATATAGGGGCATGGAGACCTAGAAACAAAACCCTATCGGGCTGGTCATGGGCTGATCCTTGGTCATGGTGCCAGGGAGAGAAGATGAAGCCCAATAACGAACTATGGGCTGAAATATCGTGCGAGTATTGAACTGGACAACTGGTCCTCAGACCAGGCGTTAAGTCACCCTAAAAAAAAAGTCGTTAAGTACATCCTTGCTCCATGCATCCTTAGAGCATCTCCACTCGTCTCCCCGACGAGGCCCCCGAGCGACGTTTTCTCCATCCGGACGGCGTAAATCGGCCCAATTGCGCCCTCGGTTCCTCGTTTTCGTCTGGAATTGGCCCTTCATCCATCCGGCGAGCCCACGCCATCCCCGGTCCCCCGGGGCGCGCTCGGGGACTCCGGACGAAAGATTTTGGCGCGAAACGTCGTGTGGACCCGCGTAGTCGGCGACAGGAAAACCAGATCATGTCGATTTTCCCTCCAATTTGCTTGCATATCCCCATTCCCTCCAATTTGCTTGCATATCCCCATTCTCTCCCGCCGAATTTGTCCATTCTCCTCGTCTTCCGAGCTCCGGCTTCCGGCGGCGTCTTCTCGTCCACCACCGCTCTCCTCCTCGTCTTCTCGTCCACCACAATGCCGCTGAAGGCGACGATGAGGAAGCCGCGGGCGAAGAAGGAGCGGCCGCCGGGCATGACGAACGCAGAATGGGCGGCGGACGAGAAACGACGCGAGGTGGAAACATGCGGCAGGGCGGAGAGGGTGAAAAAAGCCGCCGCCAAGAGGGCGGCGGCGGCGGCCCAGGACGAACAAGCGAGGAAGATCAGCATGGCCATGAGCGGCGGCGGCGGCGTCATGTTCCCCGGCCAATGGCCGGCGCAAGGTACAAGCAGTTCCCCGTCGTCCTTCTCCCCTTCGATGTACTCGCCGTCGCCGCCTGCCATGTTCCAAGAGGGCGCCTACCTCCAACCGTCCAGGTTCACGTCGTCGCCGCCCGAGCTTGACATCGGCAGCGGCGGCCAGTTCGAGGGCACCTCGCCGGTCATGCGACGAGGGCCGCTCCCGTTCAGTGCGATGGCGGCGCCGAACGAAGAGGAGATCCACGAGATGATCACCTCCGGCTCCATGGCCGCCGCTGCGAGCCCGGGGTTCTTCACGCAAGAGGAGGCGAGGGCGACGGCAGCTGTGGCGGCGCGCAACGAACATCGGGAGGATGTTGCCGACGGAAGCCAAGCCGTCGAAGAAGAAGACGAAGAAGAAGAAGAGCCAGCTCAAGCTGCCGCCAACCTGTCGAAGGGGAAGAAGAAGAAGAGGAAGAAGGACTTGCCGCCTGTCGAACCGCGTATCAAATGGACGCCGAAGGAAGAGGAGTGCCTCGCCGAAGCTTGGATGACCGTGTCCACGAACGGCATAAACGGGGCCAATCAGTCGTTCAACACATATTGGCTTCGAGTGAGGCAGGCGTACGAGGAACGCAAACTCGTCGATCCCTACTTCAACAAGACGAACATGAACGTGTACCGGGGAGACAAGGCAATGGCCACCCATTGGGGGATCATGCAGACGGCGTGCAACAAATGGCACGGCATACAGGAGGAGGTCGAAAAACGGCCGATCAGCGGCCACGACTTGGAGCAAAAGGTATGCTCCGTCGACCCTGCATCACCGAGGTACATCGTCGTGAGCTGACCCGTATCGCCGTACTCTTTTTCCCCAGCTGCGTCGTGCTTTGGACATGTACACGGACGACACCGGCCTGCAGTTCAAGTTCCTGAACGTCTACGCCCGCCTCGAGAACTGCAAGAAGTGGAAGGAAACCCGCACGACCCTCTCGAAGAGCAAGACCGAGCAGTACAACCCCGACGCTCCGGCGGGCCGGCGCGGCGGAAGGGCGCCCGAACTCGGCCGAAGAAGCTCAAAGAGCTCAAAAAGACGGGCAATCCCGCCGACAGGATGCAGGCGTCGATCGACAAGTGCTGGGCCGACTTGAGGTCGCACGCCGACGGGAGGAACGACAAGTTCGACGGCATGTGGCGGGAGATGATCGCCAACCAAGGCATCCGGATCGCCCTCTGAAGACGACGGCGGCGGCGAAGAAGAGGAACACAGACTTGGCGTTCCTGATGGGCGGCGGCAACATGGAACTGATGGACGAAGAGACGAGGAATTGGTACCAGGGCCACCGCAGCGACATCCTCCGAGCCACTCCGGCCAGTCCTTCGTCGTCTCCGCCGGCTCCTACCTCGGCTTCCTCACCGTCTACCTCGTCGACTACCGTTGCTTCGACGTCCACTGCCGCTGCTTCGTCGTCGACTGCCGCAGCCGCTTCGGCCACTGCATGTGAGGAAACTGGTCCGTCGGACACCGCTGACAAGGGATTAGCTTATCAATGCCTACAGGTTGTAGACTAGGGTTTAGTTGGAAGTAGAGGGCAAGTAGATCTCGAAGGTTTCAGCCGAAAAGTACTCGACGATTACGAAAACTAGGGTTTGAGAGACAACGATTCGATGCTTTCTTTGTCCCTCGACTCCCCTTATATAAGAGGTGGAGCCGAGGGATTCGTATTGTACAAGTTACAAAGTTCGGGAGGGTTTCCAACTCATCCCGCAAGATTACAAACATCATCTCCTAATACAACTCTAACTTTCCCTAATATCAACTTGGGCTTCCGATTCTTCTTACTCTTCGAGTCGTGGGCCTTCAGTAAACCCTGGGTACTATCTTCGGCATGCCCATTGGGGATGCCTATGTCAGTAGCCCCCGAGATTTTGCTTGAATCATAGAGTCAGGGAAAATCTCCACTGTTTATATTTACTTGACAACTTTAAACTTCTCTATATTTCTTCATATGAATTTCTATATTGTACAGGGATAATGGTAATTGGGGCTAGTTCATCTGACGGATCGTGTACTAGTTAACCGCTCTAGTGGCAATCCGCAAAAACCTACTTCAAGATCACGTCCCCGGACATGATCTCGGGATACTGGTGTAAACTTCGACAGTGCCGCTTAAGGTCTTACCATTCTGTCGAGTCCCAGTCATATTTATCGGGTACCTAACGCGTCCGTTAGGATTTTTCTTCGTATCTGTTGATACGGATAGAAGTAGCACGTCAGAGACGGCGCCACGCCACTCAGAACGGATCTGGGGTCTTACCTTCGCAAATTTTTGCGGCATTCAGAAATTATTCGCAACTTTGGCGTTCTGAGAATATATTGTCGAGTGCTTATTCGTACTGTTGGAATGGCACATTTTATTGAGTCAACGGATGACTTATATTGCTCTCCCGATGGGAGTATATGTAGAGTTACTTATAACTTGAAATATACTCTCTTGTTCTTTTATCTTTCTTTTTTATAATTTCATCGGGCACGCGAACAGCGTTCCTGATGGGAGTAGCCCCCGAGGCTACAGCCAAGGACTTGTGCTTGGGTGTAGGCTCCACGCCTTATGCCGCTATATTTTCTTTTCTCCCGAAATTTTCAAATCTCTCGGGTGCGCGAACAGCGCTCCCGATGGGAGTAGCCCCCGAGGCTATGAGCAAATATTTGTATTTGATCATAGGCTCACACCATTTCTATTCTGTCTTTCTCGAATTTTTCATTTTTCCAAAGTAGCCCCCGAGCATTTGATCAAAAACTTGTATTTGATCAAAAGCTCTCCAATATCTTTCGCTGTCGCCTTTTTATGAAAATGTTGAGTCGAAAATCTTCTTGCTGAAGTGACATCATTGCTGATGATAACCACGTCCACTGTTCCTGGAAATCGCGAGACGTTCTCTCTCGCTGCCCTGCGGGCCCAAACTACGCATCATATTGACACGTCGTGCAAGTGGAGGACACACGTTCTCCGCTTTTCCTGGCGCACGCACTATAACACCTGTTAAGGCGAAGTTACTTTTTTACCCCTGTTCCATGTGTACATCATCTTACCGCACACTTTTTCCATCCAACGGTTCGCCGCTTCGTCGCACCTCTATTTAAGGTCTTCATCTTCTTCCTCCAGCACTTTCGCTCGCGCCGCTCCCCTGCTCTCCTCTGCAAAAATCCCCTCTTGCGCTCCAAAACTCCCTGAGCTCAACCACTCTCACATTGTGTTCCTGCGCCATTGTTGATGCCACCGCGCAGATTGACCAGGCACAACACTCCTGAATCCAAGATGGCTTCCGTAGATCTTGGAAGCGCTGAGTGGGAGAGATCCAAAATCTCAACCCAAGACATCAACCTCCTGAAGAAGCTGGGGATCAACAAGAAACCAAAGGCGCTGTGCTTCCCCAGCGAAGAGAGCTACCCAACCCCTCCAATGGAGTATCGGGTTAGTTTCGTCGATCATCTCATCCGCGGCCTCTCTGCCCCCATTCACCCTTTTCTTTGGGGGTTGCTTTTCGTTTATGGACTGCAACTTCATCACCTCACACCCAATTCTATCCTCCATATTTCCATTTTCATCACTCTTTGTGAATCCTTCCTCGGCGTCCAGCCAAACTGGGTGTTGTGGAAGCGTATCTTTTTCTGCCGTCGTAATGGCTCTGCCAATGTCGCCTATAACATAGGCGGCATTGTTATCTCCGTTCGCCCTGATGTCGATTACTTCGATGTCAAATTCCCTGACTCAGTTCAAGGATGGCGCAAAAAATGGCTATACATTCATGAAGAGAATCATGGATGTGCTGAAGACAACATCCCTCCTTTTGATGGTGCCGAAAAAATCTACCGCCACCGTTCCTGGGATGCAGAAGCTACCGAGGAAGAAAAAACGGCGACGGAAGCATTGATGACCCGCATCCGCGAACTGCAAAACACCCGCGGCCATGAACTGTCGGGTATCCAGATCACAGCTTATTTCCTTAGAATCAGAGTGCAACCTCTGCAGGCTCGCAAAAATCCCCTCTGGAAGTATGCTGGCGACAATGATGTGGACCGCCTGTCGGTGGATTTATCGGTCAAGGACTTAGAAAAACTTGTCCGAAAAATTTCCTCCCTCAGCAAAAAAGATCCTGTCCCGTCTTCTTGTCGAGTAAAACCATACAGCGCCGCCAATGCGCTCCCCAAGGTAACTTTTTGTCGACTCTCTATTTTTGTTTGACATCCTTTGCATAACTCCTTTATTGACATCCCTCTTTGCTTTGTACGGAACCATCCGAGATATTGTCTCTCTTCCTCCCCTTCCTGAAGGTGGGGAAGTCGAAGAACGAGCCATTATCGATGATGACAACCAAGATGCTCCTGGCCCTGATAGTGAACCCGCAGGTTCTCGAAAATCTGCGGGATCTTCTGAAAAGGAAGCCGATACGTCTCCGACGTATCGATAATTTCTTATGTTCCATGCCACATTATTGATGATATCTACATGTTTTATGCATACTTTATGTCATATTTATGCGTTTTCCGGAACTAACCTATTGACGAGATGCCGAAGGGCCGTTCTGTCGTTTTCGCTGTTTTTGGTTTCGGAAATCCTAGTAAGGAAATATTCTCGAATCGGACGAAATCAACGCCCGACGATCTTAGGATCACGCGAAGCTTCCAGAACACCCGAGAGAGGCCAGAGGGGGGCCAATGGGCCCCCAGATGACAGGCCGGCGCGGCCCTAGGGGGGGCGCGCCCCCCTAGTGTGTCGTCGCCTCGTCGACCCTCCGACTCCGCCTCTTCGCCTATATAAAGGTCCCTGACCTAAAAACCACGACACGTTCGACGAAACCAGAGAAAACCTTCCAGAGCCGCCGCCATCGCGAAGCCAAGATCCGGGGACGAGAGTCTCTGTTCCGGCACGCCGCCGGGACGGGGAAGTGCCCCCGGAAGGCTCCTCCATCGACACCACCGCCATCTCCATCAACGCTGCTATCTCCCGTGAGGAGGGAGTAGTTCTCCATCGAGGCTCGGGGCTGTACCGGTATCTATGTGGTTCATCTCTCTCCTATGTACTTCAATACAATAATCTCATGAGCTGCCTTACATGATTGAGATTCATATGATGATGCTTGTAATCTAGATGTCATTATGCTAGTCAAGTGGGTTTTACTTATGTGATCTCCGGAGACTCCTTGTCCCACGTGTGTAAAGGTGACGGTGTGTGCACCGTGTGGGTCTCTTAGGCTATATTTCACGGAATACTTATTCACCGTTATGAATGGCATAGTGAAGTGCTTATTTATATCTCTTTATGATTGCAATGTGTTTTGTATCACAATTTATCTCGTGTGCTACTCTAGTGATGTTATTAAAGTAGTTTATTCCTCCCGCACGGTGTAATGGTGACAAGTGTGTGCATCGTGTAGTACTTGGCGTAGGCTATGATTGTGATCTCTTGTAGATTATGAAGTTAACTATTGCTATGATGGTATTGATGTGATCTATGCCTCCTTTCGTAGTGTGAAGGTGACGAGTGTGCATGCTATGTTAGTACTTGGTTTGGTTATGTTGATCTGTCATGCACTCTAAGGTTATTTAAACATGAACATCGAATATTGTGGAGCTTGTTAACTCCGGCATTGAGGGTTCGTGTAATCCTACACAGTTAGTGGTGTTCATCATCCAACAAGAGAGTGTAGAGTCTAGCATCTATCTTTATGTGATCAATGTTGAGAGTGTCCACTAGTGAAAGTATGATCCCTATGCCTTGTTCCTAAATACTGCTACCGCTGCTTGTTTACTGTTTTACTGCATCTGTACTTCCTGCAATATTACCACCATCAACCACACGCCAGTAAGCACTTTTCTGGCGCCGTTACTACTGCTTATATTAATTCATACCACCTGTATTTCACTATCTCTTCGCCGAACTAGTGCACCTATTAGGTGTGTTGGGGACACAAGAGACTTCTTGCTTTGTGGTTGCAGGGTTGCATGAGAGGGATATCTTTGACCTCTTCCTCCCCGAGTTCGATAAACCTTGGGTGATCCACTTAAGGGAAACTTTCTGCTGTTCTACAAACCTCTGCTCTTGGAGGCCCAACACTGTCTACAAGAATAGAAGCACCCGTAGACATCAAGCACTTTTCTGGCGCCGTTGCCGGGGAGGAAAGGTAGAAGGCACTCATACTCAGGTCCAAGGTAAAGTACTTTTCTGGTGCCATTGTGTGAGTGTTCGAAGCTATTTCCTTTAGATCCTGCAATTGCATCTTTTTGTTTCTTGTTTACACTAGTTTGGCATAATGGACAACAATGAGCTTCTTATTCTATTTCCTGATTTAAGACATGGATGGTTTGATGCGAAAATTAAAAAACCCATGGAACATATTAGTATGAATACTTTGAATACCATTGTTGCTAATGATATGGAAAATTCTAAGCTTGGGGAAGCTGGCTTTGATGAGCATGATATTTTTAGTCCCCCAAGCATTGGGGAGAAAATTTACTTTGATGATACTTTGCCTCCTATTTATGATGATTATAATGATATTGGTCTTTTAGTACCGCTTTTTATGGAGGATAAATTTGATTATGATTACAATATGCCTCCTATATTTGATGATGAGAATAATAATGATAGCTACTTTGTTGAATTTGCTCCCACTATTACCAATAAAATTGACTATGCTTATGTGGAGGGTAATGATACTTTTATGCATGTGAATAAAGATGTTTTATGTGATACTTATATTGTTGAGTTTGCTCATGATGCTACTGAAAGTTATTATGAGAGAGGAAAATATGGTTGTAGAAGTTTTCATGTTACTAAAACACCTCTCTATATGCTGAAATTTTTGAAGTTACACTTGTTTTATCTTTCTATGCTTGTTGCATCATGCTTCATGAATTTGTTTATTTACAACATTCCTATGCATAGGAAGCATGTTAGGCTTAAATTTGTTTTGAATTTGCTTCTTGATGCTCTCTTTTGCTTCAACTCTCATCCTTATGAGTGCATCATTAAAACTCCTGAGCCCATCTTAATGGCTATAAAGAAAGCACTTCTTGGGAGATAACCCATGTGTTTATTTTACTACAGTACTTTGTTTTATATTTGTGTCTTGGAAGTTGTTTACTACTGTAGCAACCTCTCCTTATCTTAGTTTTATTGCATTGTTGTGCCAAGTAAAGTCTTTGATAGTAAGGTTCATACTAGATTTGGATTACTCGCGTGAAATGCATTTCTTGCTATCACGAATCTGGGCCTAATTCTCTGTAGGTAACTCAGAAAATTATGCCAATTTACGTGAGTGATCCTCAGATATGTACGCAACTTTCATTCAATTTGAGCATTTTCATTTGAGCAAGTCTGGTGCCTCAATAAAATCCGTCTTTACGGACTATTCTGTTTTGACAGATTCTGCCTTTTATTTCGCATTGCCTCTTTTGCTATGTTGGATGAATTTCTTTATTCCATTAATGTCCAGTAGCTTTGTGCAATGTCCAGAAGTGTTAAGAATGATTATGTCACCTCTGAACATGTGAATTTTTATTATGCACTAACCCTCTAATGAGTTTGTTTCGAGTTTGGTGTGGAGGAAGTTTTCAAGGGTCAAGAGAGGAGGATGATATACTATGATCAAGAAGAGTGAAAAGTCTAAGCTTGGGGATGCCCCGGTGGTTCACCCCTGCATATTTCAAGAAGACTCAAGCGTCTAAGCTTGGGGATGCCCAAGGCATCCCCTTCTTCATCGACAAATTATCAGGTTCCTTCTCTTGAAACTATATTTTTATTCGACCACATCTTATGTACTTTACTTGGAGCGTCTGTTTTTTTTTGTTTTTGTTTGAATAAATGCTTGTGTGGGAGAGAAACACGCTCCGCTGGTTCATATGAACACATGTGTTCTTGGCTTTTAATGTTCATGGCGAAGGTTGAATCTTCTTCGTTAAATTGTTATATGGTTGTAATCGGGAAATGCTACATGTAGTAATTCTAAAATGTCTTGAATAATTTGATACTTGGCAATTGTTGTGCTCATGTTTAAGCTCTTGCATCATATACTTTGCACCCATTAATGAAGAAATACATAGAGCTTGCTAAAATTTGGTTTGCATAATTGGTCTCTCTAAGGTCTAGATAATTTCTAGTAAAGAGTTTGAACAACAAGGAAGACGGTGTAGAGTCTTATAATGTTTACAATATGTCTTTTATGTGAGTTTTGCTGCGCCGGTTCATCCTTGTGTTTGTTTCAAATAACCTTGCTAGCCTAAACCTTGTATCGAGAGGGAATACTTCTCATGCATCCAAAATCCTTGAGCCAACCACTATGCCATTTGTGTCCACCATACCTACCTACTACATGGTATTTCTCCGCCATTTCCAAAGTAAATTGCTTGAGTGCTACCTTTAAATAATTCAAAATTTATCACCTCTGATTTGTGTTAATGTTTTATAGCTCATGAGGAAGTATGTGGTGTTTATCTTTCATTCTTGTTGGGCAACTTTCACCAATGGACTAGTGGCTTCATCCGCTTATCCAATAATTTTGCAAAAAGAGCTGGCAATGGGATTCCCAGTCCCAAATTAATTAACCTAAATAGACACTCCTCCATGGTATGTGATTGTTGGACGGCACCCGAAGGATTCGGTTAGCCATGGCTTGAGAAAGCAAAGGTGGGGAGGAGTGTCATCATAATAAAACTAAAATAAAAAGGCACTCCTTCATGGTATGAGATTGTTGGCAGGCACCCGAGGATTCGGTTAGCCATGGTTTGTGAAAGAAAGGTTGGAAGGAGTGCCATCCAAAAATAAAAATAATTCATGGGAGCCGCTCTTTGAAGGTTTGTCCGGCAAGGGGGTTAGAGTGCCCACTACCATTCGTTGACAACAACAAACACCTCTCAAAATTTTACTTTTATGCTCTCTTTATGTTTTCAAAACCAAAGCTCTAGCACAAATATATCAATCAATGCTTCCTCTCGCGAAGGGCCATTCTTTTACCTTTTATGTTGAGTCAGTTCACCTATCTCTCTCCACCTCAAGAAGCAAACACTTGTGTGAACTGTGCATTGATTCCTACATACTTGCATATTGCACTTGTTATATTACTTTACATTGACAATATCCATGAGATATACATGTTATAAGTTGAAAGCAACCGCTGAAACTTAATCTTCCTTTGTGTTGCTTCAATACCTTTACTATGAATTTATTGCTTTATGAGTTAACTCTTATGCAAGACTTATTGATGCTTGTCTTGAAGTGCTATTCATGAAAAGTCTTTGCTTTATGATTCAGTTTTTTACTCATGTCATTACCATTGTTTTGATCGCTGCATTCATTACATATGCTTACAATAGTATGATCAAGGTTATGATGGCATGTCACTCCGGAAATTATCTTTGTTATCGTTTACTCGCTCGGGACGAGCAGAACTAAGCTTGGGGATGCCGATACGTCTTCGACGTATCGATAATTTCTTATGTTCCATGCCACATTATTGATGATATCTACATGTTTTAAGCATACTTTATGTCATATTTATGCGTTTTCCGGAACTAACCTATTGACGAGATGCCGAAGGGCCGATTCTTGTTTTCTCGCTGTTTTTGGTTTCGTAAATCCTAGTAAGGAAATATTCTCGGAATCGGACGAAATCAACGCCCAACATCTTAGGATCACGCGAAGCTTCCGGAACACCCGAGAGAGGCCGAGGGGGGCCACCGGGCCCCCGGATGACAGAGCCGGCGCGGCCCTAGGGGGCGCGCCCCTAGTGTGTCGTCGCCTCGTCGACCCTCCGACTCCGCCTCTTCGCCTATATAAAGGTCCCCGACCTAAAAACCACGACACGTTCGACGAAACCAGAGAAAACCTTCCGCAGCCGCCGCCATCGCGAAGCCAAGATCTGGGGGACAGGAGTCTCTGTTCCGGCACGCCGCCGGGACGGGGAAGTGCCCCCGGAAGGCTCCTCCATCGACACCACCGCCATCTCCATCAACGTTGATGTCTCCCATGAGGAGGGAGTAGTTCTCCATCGAGGCTCGGGGCTGTACCGGTAGCTATGTGGTTCATCTCTCTCCTATGTACTTCAATACAATAATCTCATGAGCTGCCTTACATGATTGAGATTCATATGATGATGCTTGTAATCTAGATGTCATTATGCTAGTCAAGTGGGTTTTACTTATGTGATCTCCAGGAGACTCCTTGTCCCACGTGTGTAAAGGTGACGAGTGTGTGCACCGTGTGGGTCTCTTAGGCTATATTTCACGTAATACTTATTCACTCGTTATGAATGGCATAGTGAAGTGCTTATTTATATCTCTTTATGATTGCAATGTGTTTTGTATCACAATTTATCTCGTGTGCTACTCTAGTGATGTTATTAAAGTAGTTTATTCCTCCCGCACGGTGTAATGGTGACAAGTGTGTGCATCGTGTAGTACTTGGCGTAGGCTATGATTGTGATCTCTTGTAGATTATGAAGTTAACTATTGCTATGATGGTATTGATGTGATCTATGCCTCCTTTCGTAGTGTGAAGGTGACATTGTGCATGCTATGTTAGTACTTGGTTTGGTTATGTTGATCTGTCATGCACTCTAAGGTTATTTAAACATGAACATCGAATATTGTGGAGCTTGTTAACTCCGGCATTGAGGGTTCGTGTAATCCTACACAGTTAGTGGTGTTCATCATCCAACAAGAGAGTGTAGAGTCTAGCATCTATCTTTATGTGATCAATGTTGAGAGTGTCCACTAGTGAAAGTATGATCCCTAGGCCTTGTTCCTAAATACTGCTACCGCTGCTTGTTTACTCGTTTTATCGCATCTCGTACTTCCCGCAATATTACCACCATCAACCACACGCCGGTAAGCACTTTTCCGGCGCCGTTACTACTCGCTTATATTAATTCATACCACCCGTATTTCACTATCTCTTCGCCGAACTAGTGCACCTATTAGGTGTGTTGGGGACACAAGAGACTTCTTGCTTTGTGGTTGCGGGGTTGCATGAGAGGGATATCTTTGACCTCTTCCTCCCTGAGTTCGATAAACCTTGGGTGATCCACTTAAGGGAAACTTGCTGCTGTTCTACAAACCTCTGCTCTTGGAGGCCCAACACTGTCTACAAGAATAGAAGCACCCGTAGACATCAGAAGCCGAATCCGAGGGTACCACCTCGGCACACTCTCCTCCTCCTGCTGTGTCTCCACAGAACAAAAGGACGAGGACTGATGTCGAAGATTCCGGCACTTCCAAAGCCGAAGAAGCTGCTCCTTCACGTCGGAAGGCAGCTTTCGATCCATACCTGGAAGCCCTCGTCAGTTCGTAAGTCACCTTTTGTTTCTTATTGTTTTGCTATTTGAAGATTTTTGTCTATCTTGCTTCTTATCTTGTCGCCATTTAATCGTAGTGATGACGAGGAAGAAATGCCAACTATTGATGCGACTGCTCGAACGAGTACGTCGCATACTCTAGTTGTTTCGGAGGTGCAAATTGAAGGAGAAGAATCTTCGCCTCCTCAACAAAACACCGACGCGCCTACTCCTCCTGCAAGCCCTCTTGTCCCTTCGCCAAAAAGTGCAAGGGTTGAATCAATCACACAGCCTACCCTACAATTGGGTAGCTCCTCGACTCCTCTTCTGGATGATGTAAGTCTTTGAATGCTTTCTGATGCTGTCATTGTTTTCACTTTTTACTTCTTTTTATTTTGTGCTATCGCACTTTTGTTCCTTACCGACGCTTTCTTTCTCTATCTTTCTTTTAACAGCCTTTGATTAAGGAATTCATCCGCTTCGGTGCCCAATTTGTTGGGTACCGCGACTATGCTAGCAAAGCTGAAGGTAATGTCTTGCTGCTTCTCTTTTCCCTTGCCTTCTCACTCCTTTCTTGTCGTGATTTTAACTAGATTTCACTTTCTTGGCAGAGAAACTGGCGGAGGCCAACGAGCGTGCCAACACACTTGTTCAAAAGTAAGAGCAAAGTGAGGAGGCTCGTAAGAAGGCCGAATCAGATGCTAGTAAAGCTAGGGCAGAGGCTGACAAGGCCAAGGCCGACGCTGCTGGTGTCGAAGAAGTTAAGAAGAGGCTTCACGATGCCGAGACTTCGCTGAGCGAGCATATAGCTGCACAATCTGTTCGCGAGGATGCGATTATTAAACGCCTGAGGTCGCAAAACCGTCGCTTTGTTAGTAAGTATCTGAACCATTTTGTATTCTTTGGACTTGCTTTTCTTTACTCGTTTGTTGATCAATAAATTTTTGTCTTGATAGGTAAAACCTCTCAGGAATTTGAACTTGAAGATCCCGACAATGATCCTCTTCTTGACGCACTTTCGTTCCTTGAGTTTCACGGAACAGAAGCACGCGAGGGCATTGATCAAGCCAAGGAAGGACTGTCGCGACTCTTCCCCTACTTCTTCCCGAAGAAAGAGGAACCCGCGACTTTTCTTGCTCTTGCCAAATCCGCCAGAAGATCTTGGACTGAAGGTGCGCCAAGAAAATATGAAGGTCGCTGTTGAAAGCACTGTCGCCCTGGTTGCCGATAGCCAGCAAAACATCGACTGGACCAAAGTTGGCGACACCCAGGAGATGGAGACCACGAAGTGGCGATCACTGATTAGGGCTGCGAAACCCAACACCAAGAAGATCCTCGCTTATCTTGGATTCGCGCCTACTCCTGCCCCTAGCTCGTCAAAGTCGGAGGTCTAGTAGAATGTCTTATTTTTTTCTGTTTCTCATTTTCCTGTTCCTTCTGAAGTTGTCGCCACAGTAGCTTTGGTGACAACTGTCGTAGTAATTCTTTTGAAGACTCCTTCTGTAATATCTATGTAAATGTCCCGAATATCAAATGGAATTCTATTTTGCGTGATCATTGATACTGAAATTTTCTTTTCCAGTTGATATTTGATAACTACTCCGCGAGTCCTCATCTTGCCGATACTTTTCCTGCTTCCCCCTTCTCGAAGAAAACACTTGTCGCCGATGACCTTGTCGAAGGTTCTTCGAGTAAACACTCCCCACAAGATTTGCAAGAACTGCGCCAACAACTTCAGTCCATGAAAAAGCAAACTCTTGCGATGATGGAGCAGTCTCGCAAAGCATCTGAAAGGGAAAAATTGCTCTTCAACAAGCTAAAGAAGCCATAACTGCCAAGGAAACTGCTATTTCAGAAGCTGAAAAAGCAACTACTCGAGAAAATTTTATGCTTGATTTGATGATTGAAGCCAGTGCAGATATGTCATGTATGCTCTTGCAAACCGAGATTCCCGTTTTCTCGCTATTTCTTTTTTCGATATTCTTATGTTGTCGCCATTTAGGCTCCTTTATCGATGCTGCTGCTGAAGATGAAAGGGTGAATGGCTCGTCAACCTTTCCCTTGACCATGGCTCTTTATTATGGGCCACTCCCGAGCGGACCCGACAAATTGTTAGGTTTCAAGACCGCGCCTGTCAGGTTCGTGAGTTCCTTGATTTCTGCACCAGGACACTGACTCTGGTTTACAAGACGTTGTTTTCTCGGAACGAGGCACCCGACACTATTCTTGGATTGTTGGAAAAATTTCAAGATGCTCCTCGTATTCATCACTTTGTACGAGCCCAACTATCTGCTGGTGCTAGGTTTGCTATGATGATGATCAAAATCTGCTATCCCAAGTTTGACATGAGCCAAATTGTTACCAAGTGCTTAGCCAAGATGGCGAAGAGGAAGAGGGATGTCGGCAAAATTGATGATTATGTGACCCCTGTGGCAGAAGATATGATGGATGAACTTCTTCGGATGGACTCTGAATTCTTCGAAAGGGGCAGCTATGCTGAACATAGTACTCGCACTGCAAATACTGGACGGATGACCATAGATAATATATTGAGCCGGAATTTATTTTTTCTTGTCGATTTTTCTATAAAATGGCGTCCTGTATTGTTGCAAACATATACTATATTGTAAAGCTTAGGAAATATTTTTCTTCCTCAATCCCCCGATTGTTTCGGTGGTAAATCTCTTTATTGTGTATGCGAGGTTGTAAACCAAAGCACCCGAATTTTTATTGAGTATACTATATTTGCGGGTACAAGCCCCCGAGTATTTTGTTCTTTTGCTGATTGCTATTTTGTAATTCCTTTTATTTGGCGAGGTATTTGATACCAAGGCAAAATATTTCTTGCACATTAGATTTATCTATGTTGTGTATATGTTGTAGCTTCGAGGCGTAATCCCCCGAGTATGTCGACGAAAAGAGATGTGTCTCATCACTATATTTTATTATATTGCAGCACCGCGAGCCCGCCTCATTAAAAACCTTTCCAGCCCCACTCGGTGCCCTGAAAAGGAAAAGAGTGCGTCTGAAAACTCGCGGGCGTTTCAGTACATTGTATTTTTACAAAGGAGGACTATATTTCGACTCTAGGCGTAGAAACGCCCGAGCTGCGCCACGTTCCGGGGTTTTCTCGGGAACCCCTGTCTTCTTGTCCTTGATCCCGTACGCTCCTCCTTCGATTACTTCCGTGACGACGTAAGGGCCCAGCCATGGTGACTCGAGCTTTTCAGTACTTTGCTGATTGAGCCGTAAGACCAAATCGCCGACCTGGAAAGATCTTGGCCGCAACCGTCGACTATGGTAGTTTTTCAGGTCCTGCTGGTACTTGGTGACTCATGAGAGTACTTCATCTCGAGCTTCGTTGAGTGCGTCCACATCGTCCTCCAAAGCTCTTCTTGAAGTTTCTTCGTCATACTCTATGACTCTTGGGGAGTCATGCTCTATTTCGATCGGTAGTACTGCCTCAGCTCCGTGGACTAAAAAGAACGGAGTTTCTTGTGTCGCCGTATTTGGTGTTGTTCGAATACTCCACAGAACACTTGGCAATTCTTCTGTCCAGGTATGCCGAGCCTTTTCAAGCGGTCCTAGCAGGCGCTTTTTAATACCGTTGCAGATGATACAATTGGCTTTCTCGACTTGGCCGTTGGTTTGCGGGTGCCCAACTGACGCGAAGTGCAGTTTGATGCCTACTTCTGAGCAGTATGCCTTGAACTCCTTGGATGTGAAGTTACTGCCGTTGTCTGTGACGATGCTGTGAGGTACTCCAAACCGAAAAACGATGCTCTTCACGAATTTTATGGCTGACGCTGCATCTGGCGAATTTATCGGCTTTGCTTCTATCCACTTGGTGAATTTATCGACAGCAACCAACATGTACTCGTATCCTCCTGGCGAAGCTTTATGTAATTTGCCCACCATATCAAGTCCCCATTGGGCAAAGGGCCAAGACAATGGTATTGGCATCAGCTCTACTGCTGGGGAGTGTGGTTTTGCGGCGAATCTTTGGCACGCGTCGCAGGTTCGTACTATCTCTTTTGCATCATCGATTGCTTTCAACCAGTAAAATCCAGCTCGAAAAACCTTGGCCGCAATAGCTCGACTGCTCGCGTGGTGACCACATATTCGCTCGTGTACATCCTTTAAGATTATTCTTCCTTCTTCGGGTGTAACGCACCTTTGCAACACTCCCGAGATACTGCGCTTGTATAACTCCCCTTTGACCACTGTGAAAGCTTTGGATCGTCGAATAACTCGCCTTGCTTCAATTGGATCGTCAGGTATTTCTTTCCTTAGGATATACGATATGTACGTTTGCATCCATGGGATTTCTACCATCATCACTAGCTCTTGGTCCTCTTCTTCATCTGGAATCTTTGAGAGGCACCGAAGTTTTCTCCTCCTTCTTCTTCTGCACCTTCTTTGTCTTTGTGGATCTCTCAGCTATCTCTTCCCAAAACACCCCTGGCGGGATTGGGAGGCACTGAGATCCGATGTTTGCGAGAATGTCGGCTTCATCATTGCTCAGCCTACTGATGTGATTTACTTCGCATCCATCGAACAGCTTCTCAAGCTCGTTGTACACCTCCTTGTATGCCACCATGCTGTCATTGACTGCATCACATTGGTTCATAACTTGCTGAGCTACCAATTGTGAGTCGCCAAAGATTTTTAGTCGAGTCGCGCCGCAGTGCTTTCGCCATCTTCATCCCGTGTATAAGGGCTTCATATTCTCGCTTCATTGTTAGATGCGTTTGGGAACGTCATCCGTAGGATGTACTTCAATTTGTCGCCTTCGGGTGATATGAGTATCACCCCGCACCAGCTCCTTCTACTCTCTTGGATCCATCGAAGTTCATGGTCCAGGTTCTCGACAAATCTGGGGGTCCTGTATTTTGCAACTCCATCCACTCTGCAATGAAGTCTGGCAAAATTTGTGACTTGATTGCCTTTCTTTTTTCATACGTGATGTCCCGAGGGGAAAGTTCTATTCCCCAAAGGGAGACACACCCTGTAGCTTCTGGATTGTTCAGTATATTTGATAGAGGTGCTTCATTGACTACTATTATCGGGTGTGCCGAAAAATAGTGGCGCAATTTTCTTGCTGTTGTAATTACTCCATATGCTAGCTTCTGGTACTGCGGGCACCGCTGTTTTGAAGGCGATAAAACTTCGCTGATGAAATATACCGGCCTTTGCACTCCATGGAGTTTTCCTTCTTCCTCTCTTTCAACAACTAGCACCGTGCTAACCACCTGAGGTGTGGCTGCGATGTATAGCAGGAGAGGTTCCTTCTCTTTTGGTGCCACCAATATTGGTGGTGTCGAAATTGTGCGCTTTAAACCCTCGAAAGCTCGCTCTGCCTCTTCATTCCATTGGAATTTTTCTCCTTGCTTGATTAGAGCGTAAAACGGTAACGCTTTTTCTCCCAATTTGGCGACGAATCTGCTTAAAGCTGCGACTCGCCCAGTTAGCTGTTGTACTTCCTTCAACTTTGTTGGCTTCCTCATTGTTACGATAGCTTGGATTTTTTCGGGATTTGCTTCAATCCCTCTTGCTGAAACAAGGAAACCAAGAAGTTCTCCTGCAGGGACGCCGAAGGAACACTTCGTTGGGTTCAATTTGAGACAAAACTTGTAGAGGTTGTCGAAGGTTTCCTTCAGATCTTCGATTAGCGTCGTCCCCTTTTTTGATGTTATAACGACATCGTCGATGTACACTTGTACGTTTTTCCCAATTTGTGTCGCCAAACACTTCTGCATCATCCTTTGGTATGTTGCTCCTGCGTTTTTCAAACCAAAAGGCATTGTTATATAGCAAAACACGCCATAAGGTGTAATGAACGCTGTTTTGACCTCATCTTCTTCTTTTAATCTGATCTGGTTATAACCAGAATATGCATCTAGGAAGGAAAGACGTTCGCACCCTGCCGTGGAGTCGATAATTCGATCGATCCTTGGGAGGGGAAAGTGATCCTTTGGGCAATGTTTATTGAGACACGTAAAATCGACGCACATGCGAAGGACTTCAGTGTTTTTCTTCGGCACCAACACTGGATTTGCTACCCATGTGGCCTCTGTATGCAGCTCCTTAATAAAACCAGCTTCTCTTAGTCGATCGATTTCTGATAGCATAGCTTTGCGGTTTGGCTCCGAAAAACGCCGCAAAGGTTGTTTGATTGGTCTCGCTAATGGATCCAAGTTTAGGTGGTGCTCGGCAAGTTCCCGGGTACTCTCGGCATGTCAGCTGGACACCATGCGAAGATTTTCCAGGTGCTCACGGAGGAACTCGACGAGCGCGCTTTCCTATGCGAGGTCCATGTTTGTCGCAATGGACGTCGTCTTCTTTGGATCTGTCGGGTGAATCTGCACCTCCTTGGAATCCTTTGCAGTGTTAAAGGTTGCCTCTTTCACTACAAGAAAAGTTCTGATAGACAACGTCTCAAAATCGTCCGCTAAGGGGTATTTTTCGTCGCCTATGGGCCTAACCCGACGATATGGGTT
>NC_061512.1:155901673-155912788 GCF_022539505.1 Lolium rigidum | reverse complement strand
GATATCAGCCCACACCTGAGAGGGCACATCCAGCGGCAGTAGCATACCCGCGGGTCGCAGCATCTCCGTCTTGTTCCGGTGGCATGTCACGCATGACCACACCCAGTCACGGACCAGCGTGCCATCACCGGGGATGTAGAAATCAGCACAGAGGCGATGGAGGGTCTTCTGCACGCCCTCGTGTCCTGCAGAGTGCGCCAGGGACAAGACCTCGTGGCGCAGGTCACCATGGGCGGGCACGAAAAAGCGGCACCCGTGTAGAAGCAGCCCATCGTCCAGGCGCCAGGGCGCCCCCAGCTCGCCTGCGTCAAGGCGCCCGTGGAGCGCCTGTGCATCCGTGATAGTAGAAGTCGCCCGGCGAATGTCGTCGATGAAGGCGAAGGACGGCCCGGAGCGGATGCATAGGACAATGCCTGCCGTGGAACCGTCGTCCGCGAAATCCTCAGTGTCGCGGCGGGACAAGGCGTCGGCAACCATGTTGAGACGGCCTGGGCGGTACTCGACGGTGAAGTCGAAGCCAAAGAGCTTGCTGATCCACTGGTGCTGTGAGACGGTGGAGAGGCGCTGGTCTAGCAAGAACTTGAGGATGTAGTGGTTCGTGCGCACACGGAACGACCGACCCCAAAGGTAAGGTCGCCAGTGGCGCACCGCCTGGACTAGCCCAATAAGCCCGCGCTCATATGCCGCGAGCTTGTGATGGCGAGCGGCGAAGGGGCGGGTGAATAAGGCCAGCCGTCCCTCGCCCTGGTGGAGGACGGCGCCGAAGCCGATCTTTGGAGGCGTCGCAGTCCACCACGAACGGCATGTCGAAGTCCGGCATCTGGAGGACGTGTCCCGTCGTGAGAGCCCGCTGGAGAGCCGCGAAAGCCGTAGTCGCCTCCTCATCCCAGGAGAAGGCGTCGCGTCGAAGGAGGCGCGTCAATGGCGCGGCGATGAGGCCGAAGTCCCGGATGTACTTCCGGTAGTAGCCGGCGAGGCCCAAGAAGCCGCGGAGAGCCCACGGTGACTGCGGGGGTCGACCACGCGGCGACTGCGGCGACCTTGTCCGCGTCCATCGTGACACCTTCCGCCGAGATGACGTGTGATACGTCTCAAACGTATCTATAATTTCTTATGTTCCATGCTACTTTTATGATGATACTCACATGTTTTATACACATTATATGTCATTATTATGCGTTTTCCGGAACTAACCTATTGACGAGATGCCAAAGTGCCAGTTCCTGTTTTCTGCTGTTTTTGGTTTCAGAAATCCTAGTAAGTAAATATTCTCGGAATTGGACGAAATCAACGCCCAGCATCTTATAATTCCACGAAGCTTCCAGAACACCGGAGAGGCACGAGAGGGGAGCCCTGGGGGGGCCCACACGTGTGGGCGGCGCGGCCCAAGGGGGGCGCGCCCCCTGTGTGTGGCTGCCTCGTAACCCCTCCGACTCCGCCTCTTCGCCTATTTAAAGCTCCCTGACCTAAAACATCGATACGAATAAGCCACGGTACGAGAAACCTTCCAGAGCCGCCACCATCGCGAAGCCAAGATCTTGGGGACAGGAGTCTCTGTTCCGGCACGCCGCCGGGACGGGGAAGTGCCCCCGGAAGGCATCTCCATCGACACCACCGCCATCTTCATCAACGTTGCTGTCTCCCATTAGGAGGGAGTAGTTCTCCATCGAGGCTAAGGGCTGTACCGGTAGCTATGTGGTTCATCTCTCTCCTATGTACTTCAATACAATGATCTCATGAGCTGCTTTACATGATTGAGATCCATATGATGAGCTTGTAATCTAGATGTTGTTATGCTATTCAAGTGGATTTTACTTATGTGATCTCCGGAGACTCCTTGTCCCACGTGTGTAAAGGTGACGAGTGTGTGCACCGTGTGGGTCTCTTAGGCTATATTTCACAGAATACTTATTCACTGAGTTATGATTTGAGTTTGATGTCTCTATGAAATTGTGTTGTGTTAGTACCTCCTATGAATGCTCACAGTGACAGCGTGGGGTGTTTATTAGTACTTGGGAATACATCTTTAAGGTTTGCCTTCATGATGAATTAGTGTTCGTTATCTTGCCAAAGAGTAATTCAGAGTAGCATAGTGAAGTGCTTATTTATATCCCTTTATGATTGCAATGTTGAGAGTGTCCACTAGTGAAAGTATGATCCCTAGGCCTTGTTTCCAAATACTGCAATCATCGCTTATTTACTTGTTTCTATCGCATCTTTACTTCCTGCAATATTACTACCATCAACGCACGCCCGACAAGCTATTTTTCAGGCGCGCGTTACTATCTGCTCATATTCATTCATACCACTTGTATTTCACTATCTCTTCGTCGAACTAGTGCACCTATACATCCGACAAGTGTATTAGGTGTGTTGGGGACACAAGAGACTTCTTGTATCGTGATTGCGGGGTTGCTTGAGAGGGATATCTTTGACCTCTTCCTCCCGAGTTCGATAAACCTTGGGTGATCCACTTAAGGGAAAACTTGCTGCTGTTCTACAAACCTCTGCTCTTGGAGGCCCAACACCGTCTACGGGAAAAGGAGTGTGCGTAGACATCAAGCTATTTTCACGGCGCCGTTGCCGGGGAGGAAAGGTAAAAGGCACTCACACTCCGGATCTCGGCAACTAAGCTATCTTCCGGCGCCGTTGTAAGTGCTCGAAGCTATTTCCTTTAGATCCTGCAATTGCATATTTTTGTTTCTTGTTAAACACTAGTAAGGCATAATGGAAAACATCTGTGAGCTTTTTAAACTATTTCCTGAGTCAAGACATGAATGGTTTAATGCGAAAATTAAAAAACCTATGGAATCTTATTTGCATGCTAGTAGTAATATTAGTATGAACGCTTTGAACACCATTGTTGATAATGATATAGAAAGTTCTAAGCTTGGGGAAGCTGGTTTTGATGAGCATGATATTTTTAGTCCCCCAAGCATTGAGGAGAAAATTTTCTTTGATGATACTTTACCTCCTATTTATGATGATTATAATGATAGTGGTCTTCTGGTGCCGCCTACTATGGAGGATAAATTTAATTATGATTACAATATGCCTCCTATATTTGATGATAACTACTTTGTTGAATTTGCTCCCACTATTACTAATAAAATTGATTATGCTTATGTGGAGAGTAATAATTTTATGCATGAGACTCATGATACGAATGTTTTATTTGATAGTTATATTGTTGAGTTTGCTCATGATGCTACTGGATATTATTATGAGAGAGGAAAATATGGTTGTAGAAATTTTCATGTTACTAAAACACCTCTCTATATGCTGAAAATCTTGAAATTGCGCTTGTGTTACTTTTCTATGCTTGTCACTTTGCTCCTCATGAATTTATTTGCGTACAAGATTCCTTTTCATAGGAAGTGGGTTAGACTTAAATTTGTGTTGAATTTGCCTTTTGATGCTCTCTTTTGCTTCAACTCTTATTTCTTGGGAGTGCATCATTAAAACTGCTGAGCCCATCTTAATGGCTATAAAGAAAGCACTTCTTGGAAGATAACGCATGTTTTTATTTTACTACAGCAATTTTGTTTTATATTTGAGTCTTGGAAGTTGTTACTACTGTAGCAACCTCTTCTTATCTTTATTTTATTGCATTGTTGTGCCAAGTAAAGTCTTTGATAGTAAGGTTCATACTAGATTTGGATTACTGCGCGAAACGATTTCTTCTGTCGTCACGAATTTGGGCAGGGTTCTCTGTAGGTAACTTAGAAAAATCTGCCAATTTACGTGCGTGATCCTCAGATATGTACGCAACTTTCATTCAATTTTAGCATTTTCATCTGAGCAAGTTAAGTGCCTCTAAAAAAATCGTCTTTACGGACTGTTCTGTTTTGACAGATTCTGTCTTTTATTTCGCATTGCCTCTTTTGCTGTGTTGGATGGATTTCTTTGTTCCATTAACTTCCAGTAGCTTTGTGCAATCTCCAGAAGTGTTAAGAATGATTGTGTCACCTCTTAATATGTGAATTTTTGATTATGCACTAACCCTCTAATGAGTTTGTTTTGAGTTTGGTGTGGAGGAAGTTTTCAAGGGTCAAGAGAGGAGGATGATACAATACGATCAAGAAGAGTGAAAAGTCTAAGCTTGGGGATGCCCCCGTGGTTCATCCCTGCATATTTCAAGAAGACTCAAGCATCTAAGCTTGGGGATCCCAAGGCATCCCCTTCTTCATCGACAACTTATCAGGTCACCTCTAGTGAAACTATATTTTTATTCCGTCACATCTTATGTGCTTAATTTACTTGGAGCGTCTTTATGTTCTTGTTTTTGTTTTGTTTGAATAAAATTGGATCCTAGCATTCATTGTGTGGGAGAGAGACACGCTCCGCTGTTGCATATGAACACATGTGTTCTTCGCTTTATTCTTAATGTTCATGGCGAAGGTTGAAACTGCTTCGTTAATTGTTATATGGTTGGAAACAGAAAATACCACATGTTGTAATTGGTATAATGTCTTGAATAATTTGATACTTGGCAATTGTTGTGCTCATATAGATCATGTTTAAGCTCTTTCATCATGTACTTTTTACCTATTAATGAAGAACTACATAGAGCATGTTAAAATTTGGTTTGCATGATTGGTCTCTAGAGTCTAGATATTTTCTGGTTAAGGTGTTTGAACAACAAGGGAGATGATGTAAAGTCTTATAATACTTGCAATATGTTCATATGTGAGTCTTGATGTACCGTTTTATACTTGAGTTTGCTTCAAACAACCTTGCTACTCTAGCCTTGTATTGAGAGGAATTCTTCTCGTGCATCCAAATCCTTGAGCCAAAACCTATGCCATTTGTGTCCACCATACCTACCTACTACATGGTATTTCTCTGCCATTCCAAAGTAAATTACTTGAGTGCTACCTTTAATATTCTATTCTTTCTCTTTGCAATATATAGCTCATGGGAAAATAGCCTTAAAAACTATTGTGGTGAAGAATATGTAGCTATGTATCTTATTTCTTATAAGTTGCTTGTTGAGCGGTAACCATGTTTCTGGGGATGCCATCAACTATTACACCTTTGTTGAATATCATGTCAGTTTCTATGCATGTTCGTCTTGTCTGAAGTAAGGGCGATTTTCATGATCAAATGGTTTGAGTATGCATATTGTTAGAGAAGAACATTGGGCCGCTAACTAAAGCCATGAATCATGGTGGAAGTTTCAGTTTGGACAATTAATCCTCAATCTCTTATGAGAATATTATCTATTGTCGAATGCTTATGCATTAAAGAGGAGTCCATTATCTGTTGTCTATGTTGTCCCGGTATGGATGTCTAAGTTGAGAATAATCAAAAGCGAGAAATCCAATGCGAGCTTTCTCCTTAGACCTTTGTACAGAGCGGCATAGAGGTACCCCTTTGTGACACTTGGTTGAAACATATGCTATGCAATGATAATCCATGTTAATCCAAGCTAATTAGGACAAGGTGCGAGCACTATTGGTATACTATGCATGAGGCTTGCAACTTATAAGATATCTTATACATAACACATATGCTTTATTACTACCGTTGACAAAATTGTTTCTAGTTTTCAAAATGAAAAGCTCTAGAACAAATATAGTAATCCATGCTTCCCTCTGCGAAGGGCCATTCTTCTACTTTATTGTTGAGTCAGTTTACCTATTCTTTCTATCCCAGAAGAAAACACTTGTATCAACTGTGTGCATTGATTCTTACATGTTTACTTATTGCACTTGTTATATTACTTTGTGTTGACAATTATCCATGAGATATACATGTTGAAGTTGAAAGCAACCGCTGAAACTTATATCTTCCTTTGTGTTGCTTCATTGCCTTTACTTTGAATTTATTGCTTTATGAGTAACTCTTATGCAAGTCTTATTGATGCTTGTCTTGAAAGTATTATTCATGAAAAGTCTTTGCTATATGATTCATTTGTTTACTCATTGTCTTCACCATTGCTTCGAATCGCTGCATTCATCTCATATGCTTTACAATAGTATTGATCAAGATTATGATAGCATGTCACTTCAGAAATTATCCTTGTTATCGTTTACCTACTCGAGGGCGAGTAGGAACTAAGCTTGGGGATGCTTGATACGTCTCAAACGTATCTATAATTTCTTATGTTCCATGCTACTTTTATGATGATACTCAATGTTTTATACATATTATATGTCATTATTATGCGTTTTCCGGAACTAACCTATTGACGAGATGCCGAAGTGCCAGTTCCTAATTTCTGTTGTTTTTGGTTTCAGAAATCCTAGTAAGGAAATATTCTCGGAATTGGACGAAATCAACGCCCAACATCTTATAATTCCACGAAGCTTCCAGAACACCGGAGAGGCACCAGAGGGGAGCCCTGGGGGGCCCACACGTGTGGGCGGCGCGGCCCAAGGGGGGGCGCGCCCCCCTATTGTGTGGCTGCCCCGTAACCCCTCCAACTCCGCCTCTTCGCCTATTTAAAGCTCCCTGACCTAAAACATCGATACGAATAAGCCACGGTACGAGAAACCTTCCAGAGCTGCCGCCATCGCGAAGCCAAGATCTGGGGGACAGGAGTCTCTATTCCGGCACGCCGCCGGGACGGGGAAGTGCCCCCTGAAGGCATCTCCATCGACACCACCGCCATCTTCATCAACGCTGTTGTCTCCCATTAGGAGGGAGTAGTTCTCCATCGAGGCTAAGGGCTGTACCGGTAGCTATGTGGTTCATCTCTCTCCTATGTACTTCAATACAATGATCTCATGAGCTGCTTTACATGATTGAGATCCATATGATAACCTTGTAATCTAGATGTCGTTATGCTATTCAAGTGGATTTTACTTATGTGATCTCCGGAGACTCCTTGTCCCACGTGTGTAAAGGTGACAGTGTGTGCACCGTGTGGGTCTCTTAGGCTATATTTCACGGAATACTTATTCACTGAGTTATGATTTGAGTTGGATGTCTCTATGAAATTGTGTTGTGTTAGTACCTCCTATGAATGCTCACAGTGACAGCGTGGGGTGTTTATTAGTACTTGGGAATACATCTTTAAGGTTTGCCTACATGATAAATTAGTGTTCGTTATCTTGCCAAAGAGTAATTCAGAGTAGCATAGTGAAGTGCTTATTTATATCCCTTTATGATTGCAATGTTGAGAGTGTGCGCTAGTGAAAGTATGATCCCTAGGCCTTGTTTCCAAATACTGCAATATTACTACCATCAACTGCACGCCAGCAAGCTATTTTCTGGCGTCGTTACTACTGCTCATATTCATTCATACCACTTGTATTTCACTATCTCTTCGCCGAACTAGTGCACATATACATCTGACAAGTGTATTAGGTGTGTTGGGGACACAAGAGACTTCTTGTATCGTGATTGCAGGGTTGCTTGAGAGGGATATCTTTGACCTCTTCCTCCCTGAGTTCGATAAACCTTGGGTGATCCACTTAAGGGAAAACTTGCTGCTGTTCTACAAACCTCTGCTCTTGGAGGCCCAACACTTTCTACAAGAAAAGGAGTGTGCGTAGACATCAACGTGCCCGAGGTATGCGATGGAGGTCGTGCCGAACGAGCACTTAGAGCGCTTGAGGTGGAGACGATGCGCGCGAAGCTCGTTGAAGATGATGGCCACGTGCTGCAGGTGCTCCGCCCAGGATGAACTGTAGATAAGAATGTCATAAAAAAACAAGCACAAAGCGACACAAGTATGGGCTGAGCACGTTGTTCATCAGAGCCTGGAAGGTCGCCGACGCGTTGGAGAGGCTGAACGGCATCACCAGGAACTCGAAGTGGCCATGGTGAGTACGGAACGCCGTCTTCTCGATGTCGTCCGGGCGCAAGCGCACCTGATGATAGCCCGAACGCATGTCGAGGTCCTGTGGCTCCTCGAAGATGTCACTGCTGATGCACGAGGTCGGCCAGGAGAGGATGCACCTCGTCAAGTGCGGCCGCCATCAGCTGAAGCTGTGGGGTCGCAGCGCCAAAGCCGCCGATGCCCGTCCACTGAACGCGATGGCCGCCCTCGCGCCAGAAGATGAGGGACAACACGTCGAGGTCCCAAAGAATGGGGCCTAGTGTGGACAGGAAGTCGACACCGAGGATGAAGTCGTAGTAGCCTAGGTCGATGCCGACGTAGTCGATGGAGAAGGGCTCGTCGCCGATGAGGACGGGAACCTGCCGCGCCATGCCCTAACAAGCAAGGCGGTCCCCTTTGGCGATGGTGCCGCTGAACTTCTCCGCGCCCTCCGGCTGGAGGGCGAGGCGGCGCATGGTGTCCCTGGACAGGAAGTTGTGCGTCGAGCCTGTGTCCACGAGCGCAGTGAGACGCTCCCCGTGGATCGTCACAGGAAGCAGCATCTTCTTTGCTGTCTTGATGCCCGCCATGACATGAAGGGAGACGATGAAGGCGGTCGCATCGACCGGCCCGTAGGTCATGACGCCGGCCTCGGAGAATGTGGTGGCGTCGAGCTCCGCGGTGAGGGCCTCCACCTCCGCGTTGTCGACGGTCTCCAAGTAGAACAAGCGGGCGCACGTATGACCCGGCGCGTACGACTCGTCGCAGTTGAAGCACATACCCTTGCGGCGCCGCTCGAGCTGCTCGGCTGACGTCAAGCGCCGGAAGGTACCGTGTCGGCGCGGGGGCGGCTGCAGCAGCGGCCGGCAGGGCGGAGCGTGATAACGCGTGAAGCACACGTCCGTTGGGAACCCCAAGTGGAAGGTGTGATGCGTACAGCAGCAAGTTTCCCTCAGTAAGAAACCAAGGTTTATCGAACCAGTAGGAGATGAAGGCCACGTGAAGGTTGTTGGCGGAGGAGTGTAGTGCGGCGCAACACCAGGGATTCCGGCGCCAACGTGGAACCTACACAACACAATCAAAATACTTTGCCCCAACTTAACAGTGAGGTTGTCAATCTCACCGGCTTGCTGTGTAAACAAAGGATTAAACGTATGGTGTGGAGAATGATGTTTGCTTGTGAAGAACAACAGAGAACAGAGATTGCACTAGATTGTATTTCAGATGTAAAAGAATGGACCGGGGTCCACAGTTCACTAGTGGTGTCTCTCCAATAAGAAATAGCATGTTGGGTGAACAAATTACAGTTGGGCAATAGACAAATAGAGAGGGCATAACAATGCACATACATATCATGATGACTACTATGAGATTTACTTAGGGCATTACGACAAAGTACATAGACCGCTATCCGAGCATGCATCTATGCCTAAAAAGTCCACCTTCGGGTTAGCATCCGCACCCTTCCAGTATTAAGTTGCAAACAACAGACAATTGCATTAAGTATGGTGCGTAATGTAATCAACACAAATATCCTTAGACAAAGCATTGATGTTTTATCCCTAGTGTCAACAGCACATCCACAACCTTAGAACTTTCTGTCACTGTCCCAGATTCAATGGAGGCATGAACCCACTATCGAGCATAAATACTCCCTCTTGGAGTCACAAGTATCAACTTGGCCAGAGCCTCCACTAGCAACGGAGAGCATGCAAGATCATAAACAACACATATATGATAGATTGATAATCAACTTGACATAGTATTCCATATTCATCGGATCCCAACAAACACAACATGTAGCATTACAAATAGACGATCTTGATCATGATAGGCAGCTCACAAGATCTAACATGATAGCACAATGAGGAGAAGACAACCATCTAGCTACTGCTATGGACCCATAGTCCAAGGATGAACTACTCACACATCAGTCCGGAGGCGATCATGGTGATGTAGAGTCCTCCGTGTGATGATTCCCCTCTCCGGCAGGGTGCCGGAGGCGATCTCCTGAATCCCTCGAGATGGGATTGGCGGCGGCGGCGTCTCTGGAACTTTTCTCGTATCGTGGCTCTCGGTAATAGGGTTTTCGCGACGGAGAGTTTAAGTAGGAGGAAGGGCAGAGTCGGAGGAGGCACGGGGACCCCACACCATAGGCCGGCGCGGGCCCCATGCTGGCCGCGCCGCCCTATGGTTAGGGCGCCTCGTAGCCCCACTTCGTATCCTCTTCGGTCTTCTGGAAGCTCCGTGGAAAAATAAGATCCTGGGCGTTCGTTTCGTCCAATTCCGAGAATATTTCCTGTGTAGGATTTCTGAAACCAAAAACAGCACAAAACAGGAACTGGCGCTTCGGCATCTCGTTAATAGGTTAGTGCCGGAAAATGCGTATAAATGATCTAAAGTGTGTATAAAACATGTGAGTATTGTCATAAAACTAGCATGGAACATAAGAAATTATAGATACGTTTGAGACGTATCAAGCATCCCCAAGCTTAGTTCCTACCTCGCCCTCGAGTAGGTAAACGATAACAAGGATAATTTCTGAAGTGACATGCTATCATAATCTTGATCAATACTATTGTAAAGCATATGAGATGAATGAAGTGATTCGAAGCAATGGTAAAGACAATGATTAAACAATTGAATCATATAGCAAAGACTTTTCATGAATAGTACTTTCAAGACAAGCATCAATAAGACTTGCATAGGAGTTAACTCATAAAGCAATAGATTCTTAGTAGAAAGTTTTGAAGCAACACAAAGAAAGATATAAGTTTCAGTAGTTGCTTTCAACTTCAACATGTATATCTCATGGATAATTGTCAACACAAAGTAATATGATGAATGCAAATAAGCAAGTATGTAGGAGTCAATGCACACAGTTGACACAAGTGTTTGCTTCTAAGATAGAAAGAAGTAGGTAAACTGACTCAACATAAAGTAGAAGAAAGGCCCTTCGCAGAGGGAAGCATGAATTACTATTTTTGTGCTAGAGCTTTTATTTTAAAAACATAGAAACAATTTTGTCAACGGTAGTAATAATTCATATGTGTTATGCATAAGACATCCTATAAGTTGCAAGCCTCATGCATAGAATACCAATAGTGCTCGCACCTTGTTGTAATTAGCTTGGATTTCCATGGATTACCATTGCATAACATATGTTTCAACCAAGTGTCACAAAGGGGTACTGATACGTCCAAAACGTATCTACTTTCCCGAACACTTTTGCTATTGTTTTGCCTCTAATTTGTGTATTTTGGATACAACTAACACGGACTAACGCTGTTTTCAGCAGAATTGCCCTGGTGTCTTGTTTTTGTGCGAAACTCAACTTTCGGGAAAAT
>NC_061512.1:155882612-155901573 GCF_022539505.1 Lolium rigidum | reverse complement strand
TCTCCATGGACTTCATCGAGGGCCTTCCCAAGGTGGGCGGCAAGTCCATCATCCTCATGGTGGTTGACCGCTTCTCCAAGTACGTGCACTTCATCGCCCTCGGTCACCCCTATACATCCGCGTCCGTGGCCCGGGCCTTCTTCGACGGCTTCGTCCGCCTCCACGGGTTTCCTTCGTCCATCGTCAGCGACCGTGATCCTGTTTTCACGGGTCACGTCTGGCGGGATCTCTTTCAGCTAGCGGGCTTAAAGCTCCGCATGAGCACGGCGTTCCACCCTCAGACGGATGGCCAATCCGGGGTGGTCAATAAGGTGATGTCCATGTATTTGCGCTGTGTTACAGGTGATCGTCCACGAGCTTGGGTGGACTGGTTGAAATGGGCGGAGTACTGCTACAACACCTCATATCACTCCGCCATGCATGCCTCGCCTTTCGAGGTGTTCTACGGGTGCCCACCTCCGCCGATGCTTCCTTATGAGCCTGGCACAGCTCGATCCGAGACGGCGGGCGACTAACTCCGCACCCGCGACTAGATCCTGGCTGAGGCGCGCCAGCGTCTTCTCCAAGCACATCAGCTGGCCAGGAAGTACTATGATGCTCATCATCGCGAGGCGGAGTTCGCGGTTGGCGATTGGGTGTGGCTGCGCCACCTTCACTGGACCACGCAGTCCCTGGACCTGCACTCCAAGCGCAAATTGGGACCCCGCTACGCCGGTCCCTTTCGTGTGTTGGAGCGTGTTGGCACACTCGCATACCGCCTTGAGCTGCCAGCTGGTTCTCGCATCCACGACGTCTTCCATGTCGGCTTACTAAAGGCCTACCGAGGGGTCCCTCCTACGGCGACCCCAGCCCTTCCTCCTACTTCGGATGGTCGACTTCTGCCAGCTCCCGCGAAGGTGGCAAAGGTGATGCAGGCGCAGCAGCATCGCGGTGTGTGGCATGTCTTGGTGCAGTGGGCCGACCTGCCCGAAGAGGAGGCGACTTGGGAGAAGCTCGACGATTTCCTCCAGCAGTTTCCAGATGTTTAGCTCGAGGACGAGCTGTTTGAGAAGGCGGGGAGAGATGTTATGGTCAGGCTCTAGTATGCACGGAAGAGGCCCAATAGTGGGCGAATTAGGGGCTTAGCCCAAGTTATCTAGGGTTTAGAGGAGTTGTCCTCCTATATAAACACATGTACCCCTTCGATTATAATCAGACAATAAACATATACTGTTGTCGTCTCCCTCAGGAGACGGGAGCCCCAAGCCCTAGCCGCACCCTTCCCTAGCCACTGCCTCCTCCCTCTCGTAGCGACGACGCCTAGCCACCGGCGTCTGCACCTCCAGCCTCACCGCCCTGACTTCCATCCCTATAATCTACGCCCGAGACCTGGTAGAACCGTAGTCTCTACTAGTCTTACTCCCCACCATGGTCATACCTTACTATTTTAATCTTTAAGCTATGCTGATTTTCTACTCCAGCCTTAAATATCTTGAATTTATCCAATGCTTCTGAACGCTCCTTAATTGGATAAATATAACCATAACTCAAATAATAATCCGGGAATGTTATGAAAGAATCATAGCCATCCACATATTTCACAAAAAATGGACCGCATATATCCATATGAATTATTTCTAAAACTCATGTGCTTCTTTTGGCGCCCTTCTTAATGTTCTTTACAAAATTTTCTTTAATGCAATCGATGCATTGTTCTAAATTCGAAAATTCCATAGGCAGAGGCCTAAACGATAGTGCCATAATTTCAAAGAGACTTCATCAATTCTTTTCCGCTTATTATTTTCATTCAGGGATGTGGAGGCATTCTCATTATCAGCGCTTAAAACATTCACATTCTCACAAATTGACAACAAATAAAGCTTGTCTTATCTGAAGGCAAGACCAACAATCTCATTATTAAATTTGATCTTACATTGACCATCACCAAAATGGCAAGCAAAACCATCATCATCTAAGCACGATACACTTATTAAGTTTCGATGCAAAGAGGGTACATAAACTACATCTACAAATAAAAGTACAAAGCTTCGACTTCAGCTTGGATGCCATTTGCAACTTTAATATATCTTTCTCCTCTTTGCAGGGTCTGTCTCATATGGAATCCATGTAATGAATTTGCAACATGAACAGTTGCACCTGAGTCAATCCACCGAGTAGATTTTGCATAACTTAAAAATAAATATTCATTTACAAATGTAATTAAATCCTCACCTTTCTTGCACAGATGTTTCAGAAATGCCACGTAGTTTTTATGGTAGTGGCCCTTTTCCTTGCACCACTTGCAAGTGTCCTTGGCCACCTCCTGATGCTGCTGGTGATCATGCGCCTTTCCATGCGACTTAGAAGAAGGAGGATTCCACTGAGATTTCCCTTGTGGCTTGGAACTCTGAAAATTCCTCTTCTTGGTTGGGCTTAGGTAATTGACAGAATCACCAGATTGGCCCTTGATCCTCTCTTCTTCTTGAACACACATGTCAATCATCTTCTCAATGGCCCACTTTTCTGGTTGTGCATTGTTGTTCACAACAAAGGTCTCAAATTCTTTTGGGAGTGAGGCAAAGATCAGATGGATGATGAACTGTTCAGGAAGCTCCATCTCCATAGACTTGAGTTTGGAAGACATATTGCTCATCCTCAATATGTGATCCCTTACTCCACCACCAGTGTACTATGTAGTGACAAGCTTTCTTATGAGAGTACCCGCATAGGCCTTGGAAGACCCAGTAAACTGACTCTTTACCCTTTTCAGGTACTCACTGGTGGTGTCACATTGTGGGATTGCTCCCCTTATAGCCTCCAAAATGGAGCTCTTTATCACCATCAAGCACTTTCTGTTCGACGAGTTCCACTTAGCACGATCAAGATCGTACTTCATTCTTATTGGTCCATGGTCATGAACTCTTTGTTGAAGTCAACCTCACTTTCTTTATCGCCCCTCACGGGGTGCTTAGGTTCTATGGGACAAGTGTCTATCAGTGCCAAGTCGAGGTCAAGCAAATCAAGCCCCATCTCAACCTTCTCTCGCTATGAGCCATAGATCCCTCAATTGAGGGGCTCAATAGACGTGATAAAACTCATAGGATTTCCTGAAACAAAAGTTTCATCAAAATGAGTCAATTCAACGTTGGTCAAATTAAAACATGACACTTAGTAATATTAATTTTACATCAATTTTACATCACCATTGGTCAGAAATAGAACCAATAATGATAACATTGACTCTTGCGGAATACAATTTAATTAACAACATTGGTCATTAAATAAAATCATCATACTCGAAGAATAACTCTCATTTCCTAATTCAATTTTCCTGTTGGTTCCAATTCAATTAGAAAATTAAAATATGACTTCAACCTAACTAGCATAGAGAAACTTAACTTAATTTTCGAATTTTAACCCACAGGAAAATTTTCATATCTCACTTTTATTCTTGTTACTAAACTATTTCCAGAAAATAAAACAGAAAACAATTACTGGAAAAAAAGTATCAAAACAGTCCAGATGGACTCTGTCTTATTACTCTGTTCAAGGAAAAGAGCGCACGGGCCGAAACCGAGCTGCGTTGCTAGATGGGCTGAGCCCAGTATTCCAGCCCACGGCCTCTCCTTTCTCTCCCTTGGCCCGAGAGCAGGTCCCGCAGGTTCTTGATCGTCGGATGCGATCCGACGGCTGCGCGCCAATCTCGGCCACACAAAACCAGCCGGAGAGAGCCCAAAACCCTAGCCACTTTCATTCTTTTCCCTCTGTGCCTCTCCCTTCTTCCCTCTCGCTTATAAATTTCATGTTCTACTCGGGGTGCATCCGATCTAGGGTTAGGGTTTGCCAAAAATAAAATTTCTTTGTTTTGTTCTTCCCGGATTTACTTACTACCTAGCTAGATCAACGAACTAGTCTAAGCTCTGATAACATTGTTAGGCTATTAGGATCTCTAGTCGCTGCACTCTGGTGAGTAGGACTTCTAGGCTATAACTAGGAACAAAAACGAGAGGGGAACGGCGTGGCATACCGTCGGATTTGTTCGATGAGGAGCTCGCCATGGCGGCGACGGAGGAGTGGTGGCGATGTCGGTGGTGCTTCCTGCCGCTACATCGTCGCACCAGATCGGGTGTTCTTAGGGTTTACGTGTCGGTGGGGAGGACGGCAGTGGATGAACCTTGGCGTCCGTGCCCCGGCCCCCACCTCTTTTAATATGGCGCTGGTGACAGGGGCCCACCAACCAGACGTGGTTGGACGCTCCCGATGAGGGCGCGAGATAATGTCGTGCTCGACTGTTGGGTCGAGGACGAGGGAGATCAACCCAACACCTGCGTCACCACGCATGTCGCGCGGATGGAGGGCCTCGTGCGGTGTACGAGCGACGCCTCGTTCCTCCGCCGGCGAGGCGTCCTCGCCTCCTCGCGGTTGACCGGCGCGGAGCTCGTCTGCTTCTTCCGGGAGCTCGGGGCGCACACCGTTGGCGCCAGGCTGCCGTACGAGTTCGTTGACATGCTCGACGCTGTCGCGTGCCACCGCAGCCGCCGAATCAGCTGGTGGTGCGGGGGCTTCGTGCTGCACTTCTTCCCCTCGCCCTGGGTGGCCGTCTCCCTGTTTGCCGTGGCCGGCATTTTCGTCATGCTGTCCCTGCTGCAGACGGTCTACACCATGCTCGGCTACATCAAGAGTACTAGTTGACATCGATAGAATTCAGAAATAGTTTCCCCACCACATGGTTATCCATTAGTCCACAAACAGTGTACTCAGCTTGTTGATTCAGAACACTCCCATGTGAATCTCTGTTCTTCCCTAGTTTTCTCCGGAGCTAAAGTTGGGAATTTTAATGATGTTTATGTTTATAATTTGCGACAGTAGCTGTAACATATATTCTGTGCCTTGAGAACTTTTTCGGTGCTAACATTTTGCTTCAGAAATGATATTCCCTCCTACCCATGATACTTTTTTTTCTTCGAGAATATACCATGGATAGGTGTATCAATCATATAGAAGGGTGCTAAGAAGGCAAAGTCGTACTGCCAACAAGAGGTGACAGCTCCCCACTCACGCCTACTCTCCCAACTGCCACATTGTTACACTAGGGTCGGGGAACCCAAACCCAGTGCCGCGAAAGAGCTTAGCCCGGCGCCAACTCTCGTACTCCTCCTTGATCTTCTCCTTGATGGCCACTTGGGATGCCACCGCTCCATTGAAGACGATGTCATTCCGGTGACACCAAATGCACCAGAAGACAAGGATGAACGCCTTCCACAAGTCTCGCTTCTGCGTCGCCAGGCACGAACGAGACATCCACCAGTCCACTAACTCCGTGTCTGCTCCTGGGAGCCAATCTAGTTTGTCCCATTGCCTCAGCGCCCAAGACCAAACCTCACGGACTACCACACAACCAAGAAGCATATGCTGCAAGGATTCCGGATCCCTGCAGGGCAAGGGAGCTCTCGGCGCTGCAGCCTATCCGCAGTCCAACAACGGTTCTTCGAGGCGAGCCACACGAAGAACTTGTTGTTGAAATGATTAAATAGGTATACTAAAATACATCTAGATACATATAATTTAGCAACAAGTATTCTGGATGAGAGCGAGTATTGATTTAGTGACGGCATTTGCTCCAGTACAATCCCCTCCCCCAAACTTAGAGCAAACTCAATCACAAGGATGGCTGAGATCGCTTGATACCCCTTCGCTACTAAAACACAACGGGTATAAGTAGCCCTGTACAAAACTGGTATGACCCAAATAAATTGTACAAGATATGTATAAGTACGTGTACCACATTGTCATCGTCTCATCCAAGGTGGCTTTGCCGGGCTATGGCATTCGTGGCCGCGGGAGCTATAACAACGCAACGGTGTGCCGGCCAGTAGGTGATTGCTAGCACAATTAGGTTGTACGGTGGCGTGTATTAATGGTGGCGTGGTGATGGCCGGCGGCGTACAGTAACGATGGCCTGGTGGTGTGCAGAACCTACGGCGGCGGCGCGGTGGTCCGACGGACTGTCTGGCCACCCACTCACCAGACAGTCTGGGCTGTTGAGAACGAAGCCAGACGGCCAGCCTTGTATTTATATTAACAGACAGTCCAAAAACATTTTACGCAGCGACTATACACATTGCATCTCTACTCTCATGCTGCTAAACAAGTTGAACACACTGTAGATGATGCAGTCACACGCTGCCAAACCCAGCGCTTATACAGTTGCATCAGGATTGATTGGAAAATTCTTAAACACACACAAACACTCACTCGAACGCAAGATAGTCTGGAGAAGTGGCGGGACTTAGCAGATGTGTTGGGTCTACGCCGGACATGTAGCCGGCCTGTCCGGCCATGAAGTTACGAAGATGACCGAATGTGATGCTGGCGGGCGGCCGAACGTGGTCTGCGAGGATTTGGAGATGCGAACATAGAGATCGGCTGGACAAGGGCTGGCACATCCACAAACGTGGAGGTGGAAATCGGCTAAACGTGAAGATCGCGGAATTATTGGTGCCAACTAAAATACACGGTATCCATACATAGGTGTATACTGGATTGGACATGGGTTTGGATTTGGGCTTACGGGCCCAAACTAAGTTTGGGAGGGGGGGGTTGTATTGGAGCAGACCCCTTTAGGGACACTGATAGTTTTATGTGATACCTCACATTCACATGTGGTAGTCATTCAGGTGTGAGCTTCTGAGTGAAGTCATTTTGCAGGATTAGATCACCCTGGAACCAGCTCTTGGACATATCACAAAGCTGCTTTACAATCTTTTCTAGTTTTAACTTTCTTTTATAAATGATTTTTTTAGATTCGCAGGATTTCTCCCGATTCAGTTTCAAGAAACAAAAACCATAGAGTTCGTACATGGTAAAGTAAAATTACAAATTGTAGATTCTTCTACAGTCTGATTTAGAAAACAGCCGGGTGAAACAACATTTCTCTCTCTACGCAATAACATGATCATGGTGTCTCACTTTTGAGAAGACAGAGTGACATCACAACACTGTTTCAACATTTACGAACTATATATGTTGGACATTTTCCACTATTCATAATGTTTAGAGTAGCACTTATTTTAATGAACCCTTTTTCTTTCATTTTCCTTCTGCATCAAATATGTTGGTTCTTAGACAAGTTTGCACGTTGCAGTTTCACTGATAATTTCTGGATTTTACGTCATCGAAATGGTGCTAACAGTGCAGAGTGCAAATTTCTTTGGTTCTTAAGACAACTTTCCACATTGCAATTTCACAGAAGTATGCACGTGGACCGGGCATCATAAAGAACATCCTCAATGCGCACAGAATGAAAATTGTTCGTCACTGGGCCGTAATAACATGGATAGGCTTTTGTTTTTGAGCAATACATGGATAGGCTAATAGGCGGCCAGTCCTTAATACCAGGCCATCTCATGAGAGCCCATTACAAGTTTCAGTTCAGGCGCAATAGGGAGGACCGGAGGAGTAGCGGATGTCCATTCCGTAAACAAAAGAAAACCTAACCTCGATCTCAACTTCCTCTTCGGCAGCGAAATTCGGTCGGAGGCTGATTCCATCGACATGAGCACGCACATCGCCGGCGACAGGCCACCGGCCGATGGAGCCACCTGGAGCGAACTCAAGACCGAGAAGGGGAAGAAAGCCCTCTCCCTCGCCGTTCAGAGCGGGCTAGATGCCGTTGAAAGGGAGAAGGCTGTATCCCTCGCCGTCCGTAGCGGGCTAAAAGCCGAGGTGGCCGTCTACCTCGCCGTCCGGGGCGGGCTCGATGCCGAGCAGGTGAAGAAGCTCCTCAATGACGCCGTCCAGCGCGGGCTCGAGTCTGATGAGGCGGAGAAGATCCTCTACCTCGCCGTCCGGAGCGGGCTCAATCCTGAGGAGTTCCTCTCGGTCGCCATCCGCGCAGGGCTAAAGACCGAGGAAGAGATCTGCGCTGTCCTCCTGAAGAAGCTACTCGCCGCCTTGTACGAGCCAGAGGAGGACCCCGAGCTGGATGAGTGGGTGCGTCCCACCAGGAAGAAAAACGCCCCCAAATTCCCCTTCTTCCTGCTCAAGATGAAGGCATCTGCCAAGAAGGCGCAAGTGTCGTGGTGGCGCAAGAAGTACGACATCTTCCCTCCCGAGCGACCTGGATACAACTACGCTAGGCGCGTCTTGCGCCTCGTGATCGGACCAGACGGATTTGATCTGCAAGGGCCAGGAGATGGCGGGCACCGGGGAGCTCTCTCCTTCCACACCGACGTGCGCTACATGGGGTGGCCGCGTCCCAAAGAAGGAATCTTCATGGAGGGCTCCTCTGTGCCGCTAAGGGAGGTTGCCGTTATCAAGAGGCTGCCTGCTGGCGACGGGATCGCAATTATGTCCTACGTGGAAGGACTTGGTGTTAAGCTGAGTGATATTCTCTTTGTATTGCACTGCTGGTGTGTCACCGTGGCCCTCAGCTTCACCGAAAAATCATTCTATGTCTCTGATAAGTTTAAGGAGGAACCACTGTATGCAAGGGAAGGTCTCGATTTCATAGACATTACCGTTCCCGTGGAGAACCTGATCAGGAAGCTTTACATGATGTATGAGCTAGAGGAGCAAGATGAAAGTAAAATGCAGGAGAAGCAAAATCATCTGGCGACAGCAGGGAAGCTGATGTGCCAGCAAGAGGAACTGAGGATCCAGCTAGAGAAGCTGGAGCAGAAGAAACGGGAAGTCCTGAAGCAGAGGAGGGAAGAGACAAAGAAATATAAGTCCATGCGAGAGGAAATGAAGAAGATGTTTCGAAAACCAATCACCGAAGAAGAACTAGAAGCACTCCGGAAGTCCAAAGGCAGAAGAAGGACGATAAAAGAAAGTATTCCATACGAGGCAGAATCTGATTGGGTGAACCTATTTGAAGAGGAGTCACGCCAAGGTGATGGAAGTTGCAACGGGTCACTTGAGAATTCTATGGAGCCTATATTACAGATGTAAGCGTGCTATTATTACTACCATCTGACTTAATTTTTGCTCACTTGTCCGACAATCTTTTTGAACTTGTCTTGATTAAACAAAAGTTCCGTTAGCTCGGAAATTACTGATTGAACAGAATTTCTGTTAGCCGTGGAATTGCAAATTATTGACACTTCATTAAAGTGTATAAAATTGTAACTGATACATCAATTATAACTAAATATTTGCAGTTCAGAATTTTATTATTTTCTGCGTTCTTATATTGTTAGTTTCTTACGCTGTAGCTTGTGAATTGCGATATCTGAATTCTAGTTCTAACATTTTCTTCAATGAAAGTGTCAGTTTAGAGTCTTTGGAACTTGTGGAATTATATTATGTTTATTGCGAGTTTCAAACTGTAGTCCGTTCACAATGCCATCCATTTGTGTTTGATGTTCTCGCAGTGATCGGCTTAAACTTGGTGGAGGTGGAAGCTGGACAAGTAATGGAATAGCCGCATGACATGACAGAAGGTCATGAAGGTGCAACTTTTCTTACTATAGCTATGTTATTGGACTTACTGCTGTACAACTCTTCCAATCCAGTAGCGATAATATGGGATAGGACTTGAGATGATATGCCCTGAATATGTCATGTTTTACCCATTAGTGTTAACCGTGAAAAAATGTCTACCTCTTATCATAAGAAAGTAAGCCATTCAAATTTAATTCTAAAAAATCCAGTGAACAACAACAAAAGAGAGTAGCCACTACAAAAAAATGCAGCTAATGCATAGGAGAACAGATATTTTGCAACCCTGGGTCGGATGTTTAAATCATTAATTTCCTTCCATTTCTTGATCTGTTTCCCTCTAGCACCTGTTAGTTATTACTGATGAACACGCTTGTGAATTATGATATATGACTTGTAGTTCTAACATTTTCTTTAATGAAAGTTTCAGTTCAGAATTTTTGGAGCTTTGTGTGAATTACAATATGTTCTACTTGAGAGTTTCAAATCAATATGTTCGACCTAGGTGGAGGTCGAGGCAGGGAAAGCAAGGGAACACTCGTGTGACAGAAGGTCATGAAGGTTCAATTTTTCTTATTGTAGCTCTGGTGTTGGACTTATACTGCTTAATCCTCTCATAAGGCATGCCTGTAAAGTAGACAATAATACAAATCCACGGCAGATTATATCGGGTAGGGTAATATGCTCCTGTATATGCCCTGTTTCACCCATTAGTGTAAAAGAATGTTAACCTCATTCATAAGAAAGTAAGGCATTCAAAGTTAATTATAAGAACCAGTGATAAACAATAAAAGAGTGTAGCCACTACCAAAAATGCAACTAATGCATAGAAGGAGAACAGATATTTTGCAACCCTGGGTTGGATATTTAAATCTTTAATTTACCTTCCATTTCTTGATCTGTTTTCCTTTAGAACCTGCTGGTTATTACTGATTGACTCACTTACTTCGTGCAATGGTGATGCAAGGGCTGCTCTCGGTTTCATAGACATCACCGTTACTGTCGAGAATCCAATCAGGGAGCTTTACGTGATGCATGAGTTAGAAGAGGAAGCTAAAAGAAAAATGCATTAGAACCAAAATCATCTGGTGAAAGGGGAGCTGATGTCCAGTGAAAGGAGCTGAGGTTCCAGCTAGAGAAGTTGGAGCAGAATAATCGGCAAGTCTTGCCGAAGATAAGGGACAACACAGAAATATAAGAACATGCGAGACAGAGATTGGCTCCCCGCAAAACCGGGTACCCCTCGCGTCGTCTCCTCTAAGGCGACGGGAGGGGCGAAACCCTAGCCCCCCGCCGCCGCCGCCTCCCCGCCTTGCTCCCCCTCCCTCGCCGTCCCCTGAGGCGGCTGCCAGCGAAGTCCAGCAGCGCCTAGGATGGGGGCGGCGGGGATCTGCGTGCGGAACCTCTCCATGGTCGTATTGAGGCAGGCGGCCGCGGGGAGGTTGGTCCTCTCCGGTGCTGTCAGGCGGCTCTCCGCCCGCCGTGCCCCTTTCCAGCTCGGCCTCGCCGGCGTTGGGTGGTGGTGGGAGGCGGTGGGGCGCTGTGAGTGGCTGCCCTGGTTGGGACCAGGTTCTCCGGGGCGGCGGCCCCGGGTGGCATGGACGGTGCCGGCCCTGCGGTGGGCGGCAGCCGTGGCGTGGTATCTTCTTCCTCCCGGCCGTGCGGGCGGCGCGGAGGCGGCGGCTGAAGGTCGCGGCGGCGCGGGGCTGCTCGCCGGCTCCTGCTCCAGATCCCAAGGTGAAGTCTTCTCCTTGCTTGATCTGTTCATCCCCCTGCTCGATCTCGGGCCTGGCAGCCTTGCTCGCCAGATCCGGTGGATGGGCAGGCGGGTTGGTGTTGGGGACATGGTATCGGGGGAAGCCCTTGGTCGATGCTGGCCACGACGAGGACGACGCTGCCAGCGCCGTTCCCCTTCTTGAAGGCCTCGTTGAGGTACCTACCTCTCCGCACCACCACGCCTCTGATGGGGCGAAATCCCCTGGTTCCCCGTGTGGACGACGGCGGCGTTGCGACGTCGCTCTCCTTCCTGAAGGCGCCGTCTGGGGTCCTTCAGCGGTGTTGGTCGAACAGTGACGCTTGGAGGTGGCCATGGTGACTCCGGTCGCTTCTCGTTGGTGCGTCTTCGTCCGACAGCTTCGTCTGGTGCTTCGGTGGTGCCTGTGGTGGTGCTGTTCTCGGCGTAGCTCCCTGGGCGTCTTTGATGGCTGGCCTAGGTGACTTTGCTCCCTGCTTCATTGTGTTCTTGGGGGAACTTCTTTGCTTCATTGTGTTCTTGGGGGAACTTCTTTGCCTCCCGACGGTACGGCGTCCTTTCGATCCAGGGCGAGGGACAGGGGTCCTTTCCGGAGGAGAAGTCGATGAAGCTTTGAGCCTGTTGCCTGTTGGTGTAGACGACAACTCGTCCCCGGTTGCTTCTCTCTTGACCATGCAGCCCTCTGGTCTCTCTCAGCATCGGATAGTGCTAGGTGGCTCAAGCTATGTGTTTTTTGTGTATCCTTAGCTTGCTTGTGTTCCTGTTGTAAGCTGTTTGTAATATGCACGTTGTATCTGCCGTTGTGGCGTTATTAATTTAACGCAGGGCTAAGGCCTTATGTTTAAAAAAGAACATGCGAGAGAAAATGAAGAAGATGGTTCGGGAAGCAAACACCGAAGAAAAACAAGGGCACCATGATGAATATGGATAAGTGTGCTTTGCTGTGCTAGAGCCTTGTGTTATGGATGACATGTCTCATCTCTTGATAATAGAATATGGCCTTATGGAGGACTTATCCCAACTTCTATTGATGGGGTTGCTTTGAACTGAATGTTATTCTTGATGGCATTTTGTGTGCCCCAATCTAACCATTGTAATGTGTACATGACATGGAAAAGATTATTGAAAGATTCTTAGTTTGTGGGAAGTCCACACAATGGACCAATATCATATACCTCGGTAGGAACAAATCAATCCCATGAGGGACATCAAACTTTACTTAGGTAGCTAGTCCCTCCCACGTGGATGTTCTGCATTTTGTACTCAAATATAGGTTACAAAGATTTCCTATTAGCTTTTCTGCATGAGTTTACGTTTACGTGAAAAATTAACACGAGCTGTTGAATGCACAAAATGATGCAAATGCATTCTAGACAAACATTGTAGATAATCAATGTATGTAAATAAGATTCTGTGTTGATTATTACTACAGTTGGTACTATTTTAATACCAAGTACAAAGCATGCATATATTGTCAACATACTACCAAACCCAACTTACAATACTTCTTTGCCGGCAGTTCAGTTTATACTCTGAACTTTATATAAACACACTTATGGAATCATACACTAGAAACAACTAATAAGATATGTAGTAGAGCATATTCTTTAGAGACATGTATGATGTATTAAGGATGTTAAACTAACATGAACATACACGCATATATACACATATACACTATATAAGTTCTGCAATTGTCAACAAAACAATAATGGATAACTTTTCTTGAAACATGCGATCTAAATTTATGACAATGATATATATTACAATGGTATAACAAAGAACAATATAATTTATTAGCAACATTATATGTTGTTAACTAGGGCAACTATAATATAAAAAATTATACTTGTTTAGACTGTAGTATGATAAAATGAAGTTATAAAGAAGTGTAAAATTTTAGTATAAAAATATTTATTCTAGTTCATTAGGGTCTAAATATTTAGATTATATTGTCCACGTTGGGTCAAAACCTGTCGGGCTGCCCATTTGGCATGTGGTTCCCTATGTCCACATAACATTTGACGAAGTGTGCTTACTGTGTGGAGGTAGATCTCCCCACCCTTTTTCTCTTTCTTACCCTCTCGTATGATCTATCGTCGATTTTGATTTGGAAAATGTGCCCTACATCATGCTAATTCAAGGCGAAATTAGAATCTAGGCTCCACCTAGACAATACCACAGTTCAGATGAGTATGGCACGATAGTTTATGGAAAGGAGTGAGAAGTTATCCATAGTTGGGAGGACAACTCACTTGCAGCATAGAGGGTGAATGAGTGAAACGATGGAATGCTATGGACAAATGATAAAACAAAGATATTTGAAGTTTAAAAGTAAGTTTTGATTGTGAACTCAATTCCTGATGCTCCACCACTATGATCCATCTTGGAGAAAATAGCATTCCAAAAAATTTGATGCTCCATCCGCGTCATCAATCTTGGGATACGATTGCACCTTGTTTTATGATGCTTAAGAGAATTTGTATGGCTGAACTTCAAAATAATGTTGCATTACATCCACCTGGAGTGTTCTGGAAAGAAGTATGTGGTTTGCTTGCTATTTCCCATTTGTCGGGTGTTCCCCTTTGTGGTTGAACCTGTTGAGCATCACCGTTTTCTTGGGTGCCATGATTAATGATCGTTAGCTTTTGTTCTATCGAGTCTATATATAGAACTGCCATCCACACGACACTAACAGTGAAATGGTGGAATGCTTGTGATTTATATATCTTGTGGTTCCAGGCATTGTTCATTAATGGTCCTTCTAATAACTTATCATCGGCCGTTGCTCTCTAGGATTGCTAGCATTGTATTGTTCTGCATTTCTTTCAGTACATAAGTCATCTTTGAGTTGCCAGCAATTGAATAAATGGAGTTGTTTAACCATGCATGCACTAAACAGCTTTAGGTTTTCTTCAACGTGCCAATTGGTTCGCGAGGTTCGCGTTCTCTTCATCTTCAATACTGGCTACTGCTCGGTGCTTTCTTCAGTTTGTAGTTAGCATTTCAAATAACTTTGGCCGCCCCTATCAACTCGCAGAATGCAAATACACGCCTTCTCTCGACAAGCGTCGCCGCTTTGCCTCGCCTCTTGTTGCCGCCAACCATTCAGCGTGCCCCAACGTCAACGCACCCCACAGATGCAGCCAGCAGGAACCATGTGGCAGCATGAGCATAAGCTCCCGGGGGTTGGCGTACATCTGCATGGTCGATGGCAGCCGACAGAAGAGACGAATGGAGTGGCCGGATGGTCATAAACACTAGGTAAAATTGACTTGCAACTACAAAATTCCAATTGCTACCTTAGTTGCCATTGAACAAAACCTAGTTGTAATCCCACTTGGTACTATTTTTTTAATTGCAACTCAACTATAAAACAACTTGTATGTTATATGCAAAAGAAACACAAATTATCAGAAGATAGAAACACACAAAAAAAATTCTAGGATGACAGGAAAATAAAAATAATTTCAAATTGCAAAAACGGCCGAGAATGAAATATATCAAAGGTGTTGCAGTAAAAAGCAGAAAAAGAAAAGCAAAAGAAAGTAAAAGCAAAAGAAAGGAAAATAATAAAATATGAATTTTTTTTGCCACTAGTAGGAAAATATAGCTACAGCCCCAATTGTTCGCAGATTCATGGAAAATAAAACTTGTTCATACCCATGCACAAGTAAATAGTGATGATAATGCAAGAGCAAATGAAAAAACAGGAAATGGCAAGTGCATGAGCAAAACCCACTAAAAAACAAGAGTGAGGGAATGGTTTAGCGCCGTCCAAAAGAATAAAAGCCCACACTAGTAGTTACACGACATGATTTATTGGAGAGAAGTCCAATTTACCCTCCTAAACTTGTCTCAAAGTTCAGCTTACAACCCTCAACTTTACTTTGGTTCAACTTTCAACCCTAGATTCTTAAACGGTTAAAAATCACCCCTTGCATTGTATTAAGTTGGTTTTTCTTGTACCGTGTATGTTGTATGTTGATGAGTTGGCACAGTATATAGAAAGAAAAACCGCTAACTGAAGAAAAACCGGTTCAATACATGTCAAAAAAAAGGGTAGAAGATCCAATTCCGAACGGATTATAGAATTCAGGGTTGAAGATTGAACCAAAATAAAGTTGAGGGTTGTAATCTGAACTTTGAGACGAGTCTAGGGGGCTAAATTGGACTTCTGTCGATTTATTGATATGCTCGGTTAGAATCAGTTCTCAACTAGCAACTCTCAAAGGATAACATCATTAAAATTTACCATTTAAAGCGTGTTTGGTTACCAATAATGTGTTTTCTGGCATCGGGGAGAACAAATCGTGCCTTTGGTTGTCCACGAGAGAATAAATCTTTGCATCGAACAAGTTTAAAGCACCCAAAAAGTTGTATGCGGAGAAATGCTCGATTTAGCCGTTTCCAGCAATGCAGCCTCGTCTGCCGCTCGCTGGAGCCAAACTACGCCGCGGTGGTGCGAGGGAGAAATGGCAGGAGCCCGCGCGCACCGGAGAAAATATGACGGGAGAAATTCGGTTACTGTTGCGGTCAGAAACCCACCGGCGAGCAGCGACGGGCAACACAGTAGAGCCGGGAGGCTCCCAGGACTGCGGCTAGCCCTGGTCCCTCGAGCGACGGCCCGCAAAGACTCGGCACGCACGTCCGATGCTGGTGCAAGGGCGTGCCACCTGACCTATACCTGGTCAGGAAGGTGATGGATTTGCTTCGCTTAGTTTCCTGCATGGCATACACGTAAACATTAAATACGAGCCTCGATCGGCTCTCAGGTTGTCCTGTGAATCGACTCAAGGAGCCGATCCACCCATGATCCGTATGAGGTATACGATCACATGGTGGTCCTGCTTGATCAATATAGAGCTAAAACGACCTACGACGATTTAGGGTTTTCACCACATAATCGGAACATCCTACGCGTGATTGAGCCTGGCGGCCACGCACGGTGATAATAAACCGACCCTAGACAAGGCCTAAAAACCAACATGAAGTTGATCCCCGGAACATCTTATCTAGGGCTAGCAAACTACACCCTACGTGCCACTGGATCCTTCAACCCGTTTGTAAGGCCTAACTATGCAGATATTAAACTAATCCTTGAAGAACAAGGAGCAATCATAACGGATCGGATCTACTAAATAATGATCAAGCGAGGTGCCGCCCTTACACCTAAGATAGGTGTAAGGGCGGCTAGACGTCTAAGGGTTGCATGGACGAAAGCATATGATACGATGAAACAATGCTAACCCTAACACATCTATGATAACTACGTTGCTCGCCATCAACAAGGCTTCAGCACGAGCAACGCATGAACAACGAATAAACGTGTACTGCCTAGATCGCAAGATGCGATCTAGGCAGCATGATGCTTACCCGGAAGAAACCCTCGAAACAAGGGGTTGGCGATGCGCCTAGATTCGTTTGTGATGAACGTGATTGTTGTCTTTCTCAATAACCCTAGATACATATTTATAGTCCGTAGACTTTCTAACGTGGGAATAATCCCAACCGTGCACGAGCTAAATTCTATCTAACCGACACGTATCCTATTATATTTACAGATACACGGGCAACCTAGCCCAAACTTTGTATACAAGGCCGATTCATGTATTTCTTCCAGATATACTCTTCAAGCCCATCTTAATCGCGGCCCACCTCTGATCCGGTCAAATTCTGGTGATAACACATGCCCCCCTTGTTTTGGAAATGACAATTCCAAAATCACTCTGTTTTTTCTTCGTGGGGTCATGTCGTGGCAGAGCAGAACCGCCGCAGTACCCATCATCATGATGCCTTGCCTCCTCAACTTCTCCGCGTGACCTGGCAAAATTTTTTTTCTTTGGGCACCACTTCCTCGGAAACTGTTGTGGTATTGAATCTCCACTATATCCCCTCTTATTTAACCGCTCCAAACAGTCCGCTACTTCATCCCCTTGCTCTGTTCTGGCCATAGGCACCAAAAAACCCCAGTCTCAGAGCAATGTCTTCCTCCTCTTCCTCCTCCGCCTCGTCGGATCTCTCCTCCCAAACCTTCTCCTCCTCCTCCTCCTCCTCCTCCTCCCGCGAACCCACGCCAGAGTGGGATCCGGTGGCGGCTCAAATGGCGGTGCACGACGAGCACGCCCCAGAGGAGTGGGACCAGGAGGACCACGCCTCCTCCGTCTGGTCCGAGGACGACAAGTCCTTGACCAGCGGAGATGAAGACCTCCAGTTCCTCGGCTGATGGGGAAGCTGGAATCGGGAGAGCGAGGACGACTCGTTCTCCTGGGACGATTACACCCCCTCCGAGGAAGAGGAGGAGGAAGACGACGACGACGACGACTCCCTCGAGGGTTACCCACCGGCGAAGCGCCTCCGCACCTGGTGGGATGACGACGACAGCGACGATGACGACGAGGACGAGGCTCCCGTAGAGGGCTACGGGAGCAGTGACGAGGAGCCCGCCGGCAGCAGCGCTGACGAGAGCTCCGAGGACGACGACGAGGGCAGCGACGGCCCGTAGATTAGGATCTACTAGTGTAGGCCTAATAGTAGTAGCAGATTGGTCAATAGACCTTTCTTTTGTTCTTCCTCCCTTGAGCAATCGGCTCTTTCTTTGTAAGAAATCCTATTATTAATGAAGAAAATATTCCCCAATTAATTTTGCTTCCTTGTCAATTTTGCCGATTGTCAAACGAAGTCGCTGAGCCGATGGCAGGGCATCGGCCTGCACTATAAACGCGACTTGAGGCCAAACAGTTGCCTAATCACACGGTCAAACAGGTCCAATCCATGTCCAAACCATCCTCCAACCTCAAACGCGCAGACTCAAATCCTCAGCAAATCCACTGGGAGATTCATCTCAGATATCATGATCTCTGGTCTGAAACCGATCTGTTAACCTGCTCAATTGAGCTTGTTCCTCTAGAGTCGATAGCAATGCATCGGCTTTTATTATTCTGAAGTCGATGTCCGTGCATCGGCTGTGATTTGTATGTACATTTTTTTTACTGGCCGATTTAAAATCGGCCCCCATATCTCACTGCCCATCATCCCACATGCTTGGGAAATACTTCTTGAGATGCTGGCCATTGACGGCCACTGGGAACTTCACCCCATCCAACTGTTCAAGCATGTAGGCATTGCCCTTCAAAACCTGGATGACTTTGTAAGGACCGTGCCAATTAGGAGACCATTTGCCATATGGTTTATCCTTGGTTCCTAGTGGCAACACGACTTCCCATACTAAATCACCAACTTGAAACTCCTTTGGTCTCACCTTCTTATTGTATGCGCGAGCTACCCTGGCTTTGTTCTCTTTAATCTTCTCCAACGACCAAAGTCTAAGTTCCGTTGCATCCTCAATAGTGTCACTCATCAGGGCTGCATATTCTTCAGCTGTCAAGTCATTCTGAAACGTGACACGTCTCGATCCAGCCGTAATTTTCCAAGGTAATACGGCTTCCTCGCTCATAGACAAGCTGGTATGGCGAAGTCTTTATAGCTCCATGGCATGACATGCGATAGGCCCACAAAGCTTCTGACAATGTCTCATGCCACACCCTAGGGTTCTCGTCAATCTTCCTCTTAATCAGCTTGATCAGGCTTTGATTGGATGCTTCGGCTTGCCCGTTGGCTTGAGCATAGTATGGAGATGATCGGATCAGCTTAATCCCCATTTCATCGCAGAACTTTCTGAATTCTTTAGAAACAAAAACCGAACCTCCATCGGTCGTGATGGTTTGGGGAATCCCGAACCTATGAATGACATGTTCTTTGACAAATTGGATAACATCTTCCGACTTT
>NC_061512.1:155840655-155882512 GCF_022539505.1 Lolium rigidum | reverse complement strand
CCTATACTTGTGGGTTATCGTGGTGCGGAAGAGACTGGATTACTACCGTTCCCGCTTTTTTGGCAAGAGGAGGAGGGTAAGAAGAAATATAGATTATCTAGATGGAACATAGTATGTAGACCTAAGGATCAAGGGGGTTTGGGGATTGAGGTACTTGAACTAAAAAACATATGTCTTTTAAGCAAATGGCTTTTTAAAAATTGTTACATGAACAAGGAATGTGGCAACAACTACTTAATAATAAGTATATGAAAAACAAAACGTTGGCTCAAGTTGAGGCCAAACCTACATATTCTCCTTTTTGGACGGGGCTTATGCGGGTTAAACCGGAGTTTTTTAAGAGAGGGAAGTTCAAAGTTGGTAATGGGATGACGGTGCGGTTTTGGGAGGACACTTGGCTGGGCGCATACACTTTATCTTTACAGTATCCATCATTATATAATATTGTCCAACGGAAAAATGAGTTGGTTTCTTCGGTTTTGGCTCACTCACCGCTGAATATTGGTTTTAGTAGAACTTTCAATGAATAGAAATACAATTTGTGGTTAAACTTGTGTCAGCGGCTTATGTCTATTCATTTATCCAATGAAACAGACACTTTTGTTTGGAACCTAAATGAATCTGGGTTATTCTCTGTCAAATCCATGTACCTTGATATGATGAATGGACATACTAGATTTTTGCGGAAATACCTTTGGAAGATTAAGGTTCCTCTAAAGATTAAAATTTTCATGTGGTTTCTAAGTAATAGGGTTTTACTTACTAAGGATAATTTGATGAAGAGAAAATGGACAGGAAGTAAAAAATGTTGTGTTTGTAACAATAATGAAAGTGTTGACCATCTGTTTCTTCATTGTCCTTTTGCCAAAATTGTCTGGAGAATGATTTTATTTACATATAGTATTCCACCTCCCTCTAATGTAACTAGTATGTTTGGTAATTGGCTAAACGGAGTGAGTAAGAGGGACAAAGCTTATATTCGAATTGGTGTTTCGGTAATTTGTTGGTCGATTTGGACTAGCCGGAATGATATCATCTTTAATAAACAAAGGGGCACAAATTTTTTGCAGGTTATTCTTCGTGCGGCGCATTGGCTACAACTATGGGCATATTTGCTCCCGTCGGACCAGCGGGATACTATGGTTACTGGATGCAACCGGCTCCTGGAGGTCACTCAGGACTGCTATTTCCAGACTATTGGATGGCGTCACATTAGCAGGATTCTAGATGGATAGTTTTGGTCTTATATTCGTCTGCAGATGTTTCGATCCGTTTTGTTTTAGTGATCTTTGTTTACCAGACATGTTCTTTGTAATAAGCACTTGACTTTGACGTTTATTTTATTAATAAAGGGTTGTGTGCATCGATTGATGCAGAGGCCGGGGCCATGCTCCCATATCTAAAGAAAAACACAAACACGCCACACACACCGACACACAACAAAAAGGAGAAGAAAGACCGTAGCTGAAGAAGGCGAATGATTTAAATTATTTATTTTAAATTACACACGTGCGTGAGCTGGGCTCTGCCCATGCCCATAAAATTCAATACCAAATATTGCATTTCTATTTTTTTTTTGCATTTCAACCGAATATTAAATTTCAAAGAATTCAAACGGAATTTTGTTAATTTCAGTGGGTTCTATATATTTTTTTTTCAAAAAAATTGGACTATATTTGGAAAACCAAATTTTCTTTCATATGTTGATGAAGTTTGCATGAGATAACTCTAAAAAAATGTAAAAGTCCATAGTTGTGGAAATTTTTATGGGTCTCGAAAATTTGCTCAAACATAAATTTATAACTCTGATCCAACTCCAATGGTTAAATAGGAGAGCATGAAACTCGTCGTTAATATAGAAAAGAGAAGAGTACAACATGATTAAAGCTTATATGTGTCCCAGCTAGAACAATACTACCTCCATTCTAATGATTAAAACTTATATTATTTAAAAAATCAAACCAAGTAAAATTTTACCAAGCTTTTAGAAGAATCTATCAAGAAATATGATATTTCTAGATGCCATATAAAAATATTTTTAATCATATATCTAATAATGTTTATTTTATATTTTGCGTGATAATGATTTTTGATAAAAACTTTGTCAAACTTGACATAGTTTGACCTTCTAAAAATAATAGACTTAAGCTTTGGATGGAGGTAGTATGTAAGAGTTTTTTTTTAACAAGGGGTCAGACCACTAGGAGCGAGAAGCTTCATTTCATATTGTCGGTGGAGACACATATTACATAAAGGACCAAAAGGAAGTGAAAATTTTAAGACTTGTTCTCACTTTTTGCACAAAGGACCCTAAAACTAAACTGGAGAATGCAATCGGGTCCAACTCCTTCTCCACCGCGTCGATGCATCACAAGACCATCTACTACACCATCACATGGGACTTTACCACTTGGGATGGAGCAACGGGAGCACACAGTACTAGAGCAGAAGGGCCTCCTTTTTGGCATAGAAGCCAAGAGGTTGCAGAAATCCATCTGCCGCCGGCAGGGAGAAGCCACCGTTGCCGACGACGGAGGTGGGAGCGGTCGCCCTTCGACCATCATGGATGGCAGCAAAAGAGGTGCTGCCATGTATTCACCCCCCAGAGAAGCATCGCAGCTCCCCCGCTGTAGACTTTCCACACCACAACCAACATCATCGATTCCTTTCTCCTCAGCATCACCACGACGAGAGAATAAAAGGCTCAAATATTGGCTGCGATCTAAAAGCCTGCTGGAGAAGTTACTACAGCAAGAAGGGGATGGGATCAAGGGAGCGAGGGCACCTGAAGCCAAGCCTCTCCATGGACAAGGAGGGGAGATGCTGGCATAGGAGCCACCATCAACCGAACTCCAACTCTCTGCCTCGTTGCCATCAGCTTGAGGGAGAGAAGAAACAAGGATGAGAGTGGATCTGGATCAAGCCGCCTCTTTATTTGGGAGAGAAGACCTAAACAAGAGGAAACCTAAAACTACAAGGAACCAGGCCCCCTTCCCACTCACTGTCGGCCACCATGGCCGCCAGCAGCAGGGGGAGAGAGGCCGATGATGGGATCTGGAGAGGGGCTCAAGGAAGAAAGGTTTACACAGGAGTATTCTCCACGAAGGTGGGGAGAGAAGGGTAGGAAAAGAGGCTAGTATGTAAGAGCATCTCTAGCAGAGCCCGTAAACACGTGAACTGAAAACTCGAAGTTCACTTCACCGAACTCGTGTTTACGGGTCAGAAAAACATTGTCACAGAGCAAAACCTGTAAAACAAGAACTGAAAAAGTGAATTTGAAATGTCGCGGGGAAATAGGTCGATGATCATATATATATATGGATTTGATGCTCCGATTGAGCATCAAAAGTTACATAATTCGTTAAATTAAACCTAAATTACTTAGTACGCCGGCGGGCGCTACTAATTTTAACCAAAATGCGGCCTAATGCCTATGCGTGCGGCGGTGTCGGTGGTGGCGGAGCGTCGAGGCGACCGACGGCGTTGACGCGACCGAGGTTGTCGACGCTGGCGTTGAAAAGCTTCACTCCTCCTCGGCGTCAAGCTCGACTATCTCGAGCTTGACCCAGTGGACGCGCTCCTCCCGGCGCGCCGCCTCGTACTCGCGCACTTGGCGGACGGCGTCCTCCTCCTCCCGGCGAAAGCGAGCGTGGGCCTCCGCCGCGGAGACCGCCTTCGTCTACGCGAGCACGGCTTCCTCCTCGTCGGAGCCATGGACGTAGTTGCCCGCCGAGAACGTGGGCGACCGCGCGGGGACGAGCTCGTCGTTGTCGGAGCTGTCGGCGATGGGGGCCGCGGTGCGCGACTGGAGCCGCCAGACGACGACCCCTCGCCATCGTTGGCGTACCTCTCTAGCTTCCCTGGGGGTGTGAGCCTCCAGTTCGTCCACCGGCGGGCGCTGCGCTTGCGCGCGCCCTCCGACCGGTTCCACTTCCGGCGTTCCGCGTCGATGCGGAACATGGGGGGACGCGGCGGCGAGTCCCCGCCGCCCAATCCCGCGTCGCGGCCTGCTACGCCACCACGGGAGGCTATCGTGCCGCTTAGGAGGGTGGAGGGGTGGCTGCACAGAGCTCGATTGCTCGCCGGAATATGTGTGAGGCGGCGGCGGAGGGAGTGGAAGCGGCGGAGGGGAGTAGGGTTTGGAAACCGAACTCCCCTCCGCGGCTCCTTTTAATACAGGGGTGCCGTCCAGTTTCTTGGGGGGCCGAACTCGTTATACGGGCCAGGCTGCGAGTTCAGGCTCCGTTCTAGCGGAGTTTTGGCCCAAACTCCGTATTTTCGCCGAAGTTTTTCAGTTTCGATCTATTTTACGGGCTCTAGCTAGAGATGCTTTAAGAGCTTGGGCCGAACAACCTCCTTGTCAACGTCTATGCTTCGTAGAGATAGAGATAAATATCAGTGTAGGTAAGGCATCAAGTGCTTAAAGATTGATATGTTAACATGTCGCCGTCATCTACTGGAAGTGTGAGCATGTCTCCCCTGGGTAACAGTGTAACCTCGCCCTCATGGCACAACGAGATGAATTTTCCAATGAATTTATTAGCATCCGCATACTCAGCTAGAAGGTGTGCACATCGACTGTCTTTTACTTGCATTCTTTATTAGAAAATAAGGTGTACAGAGTGAGAGAAAATATGCTTATGTAATATTGATTGCTAAGCTCACTAAGTTTTCTTCTCTCTTAGGAGAATGGTAGTTTCTGATGAAACATCCCGATAGATGTGTCTAGACTCTAGATACAGTTTAGTACTAGATAAAGTTGAGACACTTGTTTTTAGACGGAAGTGTTAGGATGATCTCCTCGCGTCCGAGCCCAACGGCTCAAACTCGGACCCTTGACCTCGTCCGCGCCCTGATCGGGGGCGCCCAACCACATCTGGTTGGTGGGCCCCTATCGCCTGTGCTATAAATACAGTGGTGGGGGCGGTGGCACAGATCACGAGGTTGACCGGGAGTGCCACTCGCCCCACCAACACACCCACCGATCTGGGTTCAGCACAGTGCCGACGGGATGCTCCATCACCGCCGCCACCACCTCTCGCTCGACCACACGCCGTCACCGTCGCCACCATGTCCAGGTCGGCGAGCTCCACCTCCAATGGAGAAGGTAAACTAACAGTACCCCTCTCCTACCCGGCCATGATCTACCCTAGTCGATCTAGCAAAGTAAACATTGGTATCAGAGTTGGCTAGTGTTGTAGATCTCATGTTTTCGGGTAGAAATGTTCATAGAAACCCTAGATCGATTTCAAAATCCCCAAAGTAAACGAGAGGAGAAAGAATTGCCGGGCAGAGCCTCGGGCTCGCCGGCAAAGAAAGAAAAAGCCCACCCCACCGGCTGCTGCTGCTCACGGTCGCCGGCGGTTGATGCTGCTCGCGGTCACCGGCTTCTGCTGCTCGCGCACGCCGGCAAAGGGCGCCGCCGCTGAACCGTTTGACGCCGGTGCGCCCACCGGGCGCACGCGATGGAAAAAGGGCCTGAGGGGTGCCACACCAGCTCGTCGTCGGCCCTCGGTGTGGGTGGCGGTCGAGGATCTCGGTGGGGAGGAACAACAAAGAAAGGGAGGGGCTCGTTCCCCGGCCACCTGCAGCGCGCGAGCGCGGAGGCTGCATCTCTGTGAGAAAGAAAGGGCCGGGCAGGGCCGTCACCGGCGAGCCACCGGGGCCGCGCGCGCGCGCGGAGGTGCAGCCTCCGCGCCGCCGCCGGAGTGCGAGACGAGGCACGAGAGAAAGGAGCAAAAGGGGAAGGGCCCCTCCGTCGCCGGCGAGCTGCCGGGCGCGCGCGCGAGGAGCTGCCGGGCGGCGCCGCCGCAGCCGCTAGAGAGGAGCGGCAGAGGACGCGGGGCGGAGGGGCGTGGGATTAGGGTTTTCCGGGGCGTTTTCGGCCGGAGGTCATTTTGACCTGGCGAAAACGGCGCTCGACCGTCGGATGGATCCGACGGCCAGGATGCATCGTAGGCGACACGGGTTCGGGCCGCGTTCGGGCCGCGGCGGCAGGGTGCGTAGAGGCCGCTGGCCAGGCCGCTGGCTGGGCCGCGGGTGGCGCCGTGGCCAGGCCGTGTGGGCGTCGCGGGCTGGGCCGCGTACCAGGCCGCCGCGTGGGCGAGCCGTGGCTGAGCGCCACTCACCGTGTACAGACCGCGTAAGCTGCGCGTCGTGTAGTGCGTAGCAGGCCGCGTGGCCGCGGGCCGCGCTGTACAGTAACAGTCAGTTTTTACTATTTTATTAATTACAGAGGCTTTTTAGGCAATTTTTGGGCTGTTTTTTGGCCAATTTTTGTCTAGTTTTTTTCCTAACAAATTGAACCAACGAGATACTTGTTTTAGGAAATGAAAAATAACAGTAATGTCTCTGAAAAGTTGAAAGTTAATAGTTTAAAGTTAAAGTTTCCGCTGCAATAGTAAAAGAAGCATTTTTGTCAAGTTTTTTTTCGAGCAAATTGAACCAACGAGATATTTGTTTCAGAAAATAAAAGGTAACACGAGATGCTTCGAAAGTTTTAAAGTTTAATGAATTCAAAGTTTCCGCTACAAATAGTTAAAGATGCATTTTAAAGATGCAAATAGTTAAAGTGATAATCAAAATTTTAAAGAAATGATTAAAGTGATTATTGTGATAATTATGATTGCGTTATTTTTTTACCAACGTTATTAATGACATGATCATGATTTGTTGCAAAGAAGTGCATTTATCTCTATTTCTGCCCAACGATGATATAGATTTAATTGCATAAACTGTTGTATGTTCTAATTTTGTCCAATGTTGGATTATTGCATGCAATTATTGTTATGGTTTCATTTCATTGTGGTTTAAAGGAGGGTACTACTTGATGAGCTACATCAAGGATGTTCCAACCCTCAGAGGTGACAACTACACTGAATGTAGAAAGAAGGTTGATTTGTGTTGGGGTGGACTGGGTTCCCACAGCCGGTCAGACCAAAAGATCCAGTCAGAAATGACAAGAAAGATGATTCTGCATGACAGAATGAAAGTGGCTAAGTGCCGTTTATAAAGAATACAATTGAGAACGCTATTGTGGGCTCAATTGCAGAGTGTGCTTCCGTATGGGAGTATCTTGAAAGAATAAAGAACCAGTTCACTCGGTTCTTCAAAGATATGTGCGACCCAGCTCGTTGAAGCAACTGGTGACAGAAAAGTACACATGGACATGAAAGACATGGCGAGTGTGCCATATGGTTGTAATAATGCTTATGTGGGGTTGCTTTACTTCATGATGAGTTTTATTTATTGTCCTTGAGTGAAAAAGGCGATGTATGTGTGTAATGTGAATGAGAAGGTATCAGTGTCGGAAAAAGAACAAAAAAAAAGAAAAAGAACTGAAGAATCATCGAAATTATGGCAATATCGCTTATGCCATATTTCGAGGGGGAGAATAGAAAGACTCGTCGTTAAAAATGATATTCTTCCTCCATTAGAATTCTCAGACATAGAAGAGTGCATCGATTGCATTAAAGGAAAATTTGTAAAGCAAATTAAAAAGGGTGCAAATCGAAGCACATCAACACTAGAAATAATTCACACCGATATATGTGGACCATTTCCCGTGAAAAATGTGGATGGCTATGATTCGTTCATAACATTCACGGATGATTACTCCCGATATGGTTATATTTATCCAATAAAAGAAAGAACAGAAGCGTTGGATAAATTCAAAATATTCAAAGCTGAAGTTGAAAATCAGCATGATAAAAGAATAAAGATAGTCAAATGTCAGGTCGTGGAGGGGAGTACTACGGTCGACATACTCCATATGGCCAAGTCTCCGGACCTTTTGTAAGGTTCCTACGGAGATCGGAATAGTCGCCCGTACTCGATGCCGGGCGAACCTCAGCAGAATGGGGTAGCTGAAAGGCGCAACCGTACCCTTATGGATATGGTGTGCAGTATGATGAGCTATTCCACCCTACCATTGGGATTGTGGATTGAGGCGTTAAAAATCTCTATTCACATTCTAAACAGAGTACCAAGCAAATCGGCGCCCAAAGCGGCTGTATGAGCTATGGACGGGGAGAGTGCCTTCTCTAAACCACCCGAAAGTGTGGGGGAGCCCTGCTGAGGCCAAAGTATTTAATCCAAACATCGCAAAGTTAGATACCAAAATAGTCAGCTGCCATTTTATTGGCTATCCCGAAAAGTCAAAAGGTTATCGTTTCTACTTCCCACAGAAATACACAAAGTTTGTGGAAACGAGACATGGTGTCTTCTTAGAGGACGAAATGATGAGGGGGAGCATGGTAGCTCGGAAAATTGATCTTGAGTAGAAGAGGGTGCATGCACCTAATCCGATGACTCAGGAGCCATTTTTTGCGCTACCATGTGCACCTGTACCGACGATCCCTGCGATTGTGGTGCAAGCGCCTGTTGTAACTCCACCCATGACAACGATGAGTGAAAATTCGGAACTTGTCCATCAGGAGCCGAATGAACCATATGTTGAGCATGAAAGGGAGCAACAACAGCCACCTCTAGAGGCAAAAGGATTTACACAAAGAGAAGAGATAGATTACAATGAGACATTTTCTCCGGTCTCATGGAAGGATTCCTTTAGAATCATCATGGCACTAGTTGCATATTTTGATTTAAAGTTGCATCAAATGGATGTAAAGACGGCATTTCTAAATGGGGATTTAGAAGAAAATGTCTACATGAAACAACCCAAGGGTTTTATCATGGAAGGCAAGGAAGAAATGGGATGCCGCCTAAAGAAATCCATTTATGGATTAAAGCAAGCCTCCAGACAGTGGTATCTAAAGTTTAATGAAATAATCAAGAGATTTGGATTTAAAGAAAATATTGAGGACAATTGCGTTTATGCAAAGTTTAAAAGTGGGAAATATATTTTCCTGATCTTGTATGTGGATGATATTACGCTTGCCAGCGAGTGATGTTAGTCTACCGCAAGAGACAAAGAAGTTCTTGTCCTCAAATTTTGATATGAAAGATCTTGATGAAGCGTCATATGTTTTGGGCATAGAAATTCACCGAGATAGAAACAATGGAGTATTAGGACTATCACAAAAGGCTTATTTAGAAAAGATTCTAAGTAAGTATAATATGCATAAGTGCAGTGCCACACCTGCCCCTATAGTCAAGGGCGACAATTTTGGGAAGCATCAAAGTCCCCAAAATCAATACGAGCTCGATCAAATGAAAGCGGTTCCATATGCTTCGGCTATTGGAAGCCTACAGTATGCACAAGTGTGCACTCGCCCTGACTTATCTTTTATCACCGGAGTACTCGGTAGATATCAAGAAAATCCAGGTTTTGAACACTGGAAAATGGTAAAGAAGGCATTACGTTATGTGAAAGGCACAAAGAGTTACATGCTAACATACAGAAGATCTGATTCCCTAGAAATAAGAGGGTATTCAGATGCAGATTTTGCTGGGGATAAAGATGATAGAAAATCCACATCTGGATATGTATTCACCCTCGCAGGGGGAGCTATTTCGTGGAGTAGCTCCAAACAGACCATAGTTGCATCATCCACGATGTATGCAGAATTTATAGCATGTTATGAAGCCACGGGGCAGGCATTATGGTTAAAGAAATTCAAACCCGACTTGAAAGTGGTAGATTGTATTGACAAACCACTAAAGATGTACTGCGACAATGATCTCGCAGTATTTTATGCTCACAACAACATGTCGAGTACAGCTACGAAATCAATTGAGGTTAAGTATTATATTGTGAAACACAAGGTCCAGGATCAAACTATAAGTCTCGAGCATATAAGGATAAAAGATATGCTTGCGGATCCGCTAACGAAAGGCTTACCACCCAGCGTGTTCAAGGAGCACGTAGCCGGCATGGGTTTAAGGGAAAGTCTTACCTATCCCGGATCATAAGAGGCCCAAAAGTAAAAGAATTTGTTTCGAACGGAGAAGTGCATTGTGGATGTCCGATTCTATCGGCAATAGAGCTGTGACGAACAAACATGCCCTATGTACCGATCCAAAATGAAACGAATAAAATGAAAGTATAAAGTTAAAAGAAAAGTTGAGATCAAGGGGAGAATGTTAGGATGATCTCCTCGCGTCCGAGCCCAACGGTTCGAACTCGGACCCTTGACCTCGTCCGCGCCCGATCGGGGCGCCCAACCACATTTGGTTGGTGGGCCCCCGTCGCTCGTGCTATAAATACAGTGGTGGGGGCGGTGGCACAGATCACGAGGTTGACCGGGAGTGCCACTCGCCCCACCAACACACCCACCGATCTAGGTTCAGCACAGTGCCGACGGGATGCTCCATCACCGCCGCCACCACCTCTCGCTCGACCACACGCTGTCACCGTCGCCACCATGTCCAGGTAGACGAGCTCCACCTCCAATGGAGAAGGTAAACTAACAGTACCCCTCTCCTACCCGGCCATGATCTACCCTAGTCGATCTAGCAAAGTAAACAGGAAGGAGTATGACAGTTCTTGTAAGGCTTCTTGTAAACATCTCCAGCTGAATGGGACGCACCAAGGTCGAGTCTGGCTGCTTAGACAAATCAAAATATTTTTAACCCTACAGACGGCAAGTCAACTTCACACAATTCCGTAGCATGGACATCATTGAAAGTCACGCAAACAAAAGGAGATAAATTAAAGTAGAAATTCAGCGGCGGCTTATGTGTTATTGCTTCGACATATATTTGATCAAGGAATCAGGATGACATCAAAACAAATTAAGACAGATAGAAACAAGAGCACGACAACTCGACAAGCAAGCGACAGGGTAGCTGTTACAGCTAGAACCAAGTAGAAAAATTCGGCAAAGTTCGTTCCCTAGAGAATGACCCAGAACAAGTTGTTAGGAACTCCATGCTACCAAATAAACAGAGTCTGGCTCAGCCTAAGTTCTTGCTTACGAACAACCATCAGGACAAAGGTGTCATGTTCAAATTTCCCCTTTTTGTCGATGTATTTGTATCATAGTTGATCAGATAAATTAACTTCTGGCGTGTAGTCGCATGTTCCGTTTGTCCATTGCTCAGCAAGAATGTGTTGCTGAAATCTGCCAGATTCATTGTCCTCAGCACTACGCCTCTCGTCCTAACTAACACCGGACATGTTAAATTCATGTATGTATGACCATCAATTAAGCTGAACATCTTTGAGAAATCAAATCACGATGGAAGGGGATCAGCTGAGCATGTCAACCGACGACCACCACCCGACCCGCAGAATATGCAGCTGATCTCGGGCGAAGTCGATATCTGGTCCGCTGCCCACCACTAGCGATTCGAGCCTCCCGTTGACCGGACGGTGGCCCCATGCATGTATAGATCCCGTAACTGTCGTATAGTGCAATTTGCGCGGTACCGTATTAGACTCGGAAAGATTCTCCAGGTGCGGCCCGATCGTATCGCCACGTACGCGTCGTCATTCACCCCTCCCCCCACTCGTCCGTGACGACCACTGTGACCCTTTTCGTCTCCACACGCCTGAATCTGCTCCGCCGCCATTGCCGGAAGCATCGGAAAGCTTCAAGCGGCGCGCATCTCTTGGGACCGTGCACCCGTCCCCACCTCCACCCCCACCCTCCGTCTCCTACTCCCCTGTTCTAGTCCCCCACGACTACCTAGCTCCGCCACCACCATTCCCCACACTCCCGTCTCCAAAGCTCCAGATCTCGTCGCCGGTTCTCTTTCTACTTCTGCTATTTGCTTTAGATACCCCTCCGTCAAGATCCCGCGTGTCACATCGAAGTCTACAACGCGGTGTTCCCCTGTGGCGGATCAAAAGAGGAAGACGGCGATTCAATCTCGTCTCTCCCAAGCGACGACGACTTCGCGAGCACGGAGATGGAACCTGAGGTATCTTCAAAGTCGCAGCTTATTATTTGGTCTCAGTTCGTTTGGCTGCAATGTTTGGATCTTTTAGTCTGAATCTAGCTAACGCCTATTTAATCTCCTTCCCCCATCGCCTTTGCTTATTTCTCAGTTGCCTGAATTCTGTGTAAATCTTTGTCGCCTAACACGTCACGCCATTCAGACTAAAATTATATTATTGGAAATGTTTAGTTTTATCAAAATGTTACTGGAATTTAAGATCTGTAGATTATAAGTGAAGCTAGGTCGGGATGCTAGCTTAGAGATGTGACTTAGTCAACTTATTATTAGATAACGCCTTAGCAAGTTGACAGACAAAATACATCTTACATGAGATATATTTTCTGAGTGTGAAGTGCGGCACATGCAGATCCCAGCCCATAAATAATTAAAAAAGGGAGTCTGTTCTTATATCTCAAAACGACGTAGTAGTAGTCATGCACAATGATCACACCTATAAACAATTTCAATTATATTTGGGATTAATGTATGAATTTCTTCTTAAGATGCATGTAAAACCCATGCATAAGTTACCGTCTGTCAGAAGACAGAAGATAGATGAGTGATGGATTCTTGCTCCTAGATCTGCTAGTATTCTAGTATTTCAGATCATTTGAACAGATTGTGTTGATCCTTGCATAATGCAGAAAACTACTTTCTTCATGCAGTAATAAATGTAGAAGAGAAAGCTTCTACTTCAGTGATTGCCCACCATTTACTTTGAAACCTGCAGTCTGGTCGTTTTCTCAAGAGTTGTACCTTAATGATTAGATTATCTTTTACAAGGTCACTGACTGTGTATAGACAGGGGGCAAGTTATTTAGTGGTAGCTGCTAGTCAATATGAATATATAAGAAGCCTATTGTTCATCTTGCTGGCTTTCGGTGGTCTATCAATGATGTATAACTTTCATTTTCGACAGTTGTAGCTTGTAATGAAACATGTTGTGACCTATTCAACAGCTGTCCATAAAGGATGTTGAAGATTTGTCAAAATTTGAATGTATCTATACACTAAGAGTGTCTAGATACATTCAAATTTAGACAAACTTTCAACATCTTTGGACAGAGGTGGTACAATTTTTCCTAATAGTCCATCCTTTTGCTGTATCTAGTGGGCACATGAATGATAACCATATCATTTAAGGAATTGCTTAGCTGTTCTTTTCGTTTTTTACTCTTGCACTGTTGGTGAAAGATGTCCATGTACCTGAGATGGCTACCTAAATGAATCGTATAAATGCATATAATGTCCGAGTTTGACATCATAAACTTGCCTAGTGTTATTCCTCTATTCCCTACTGTTATTCCTGTGTTTTATATTTGTAAGAGATAGCATATATTACCTCTATTCCGAAATATAAGCCTTTCGAAAAAGGATCATGTTTTGGAACAGGGGTAGTAACAGTTATACTGTTTTGACAAATTTAACCCGATTCGACATATTTATCCTGATTCTAGAATGTTTGATACATGGTGCCTGGCATAAATCAATTGGTGAATCTCTGCTTTGTTATCTCAATAATCCTGAGTTCTATACTAGTAGCCTAGTGACTTGTTGGAACAAAGAGGGAGCATGTAAATTATATTTTTCTGACCTTATATTTTCAATTCGTCTTTGTATACATGGCGTACATGCATGCATCTAGTGGGATATCAACCTTTTATCAGGTAAATGTTAACTAATCTCTAAGAGACTAAGATTGCACCCCTAGATGAACCTTACAAAATTGTACATGCTAAGAATTAGTCCGACTACTTGGTGGTTTCAGTTAGTTTCCCGATCAAATGAACTAACTAATATATGTAGTGCTTCTTTTAGTACTCTTAACGCATTTTTAGGCAGGAGTTGACACATATTAGATTGCCTGTATTTTTTTGTGGGATGTCTTCAGCATATCATCGTTTCATTATATTGCAAAGGTGTCCTATTTTTATTTACAACTTAAGTATTAGTTAGACGTGTCCATGTATATAGTTATATATGTTACCTGATGGGTGCATCGAGTTGTTCAGCCATTGTTAAAGTTAGGACTGTATGGTGAGACACGGAGAACTCTATTATATGGCCTCTATGTGCAGGACCGTTAATACATCTACAACACTACTGGTAGCCTTTCTCAGGGGAAGACATCTTCTGAGGTAAAGGTCACGAGAAGGAATCTTGCCTTCCTGGGTGCGGGACCAGTGGAGTAAAGAGCTGGGTTGCACGTGGGGAAGGCATCTTCTGAGGTAAGGGTCACGACAAGTAATCTTTGCCAGTTTTCTAAAGCAGTACCAAACAGAATTTGATATAGAACTTCATAATCGCGTTGGTCAGTACTATACGGATAGACTGTTGGTCCGTGGTGATAACAAAAGTTTAATTGGTGAATGGGAATAACACATTGATCAATCTTACATATAGCTCTTTGGATTGAGGAAAACAACCTGCAGATTGCGTTTGAGCAGAAGGAGCCCAAACTGAAGACGAGGGAGCTCAAGCTGAAGGAAGTGATCGGGAACAACAGCGAGAAAGCCTCGCGAACTTTTAATGTGTATGCCAATGTGTGCATCTCTGCTCTCAGCGTAGTTGTTATTCTGTTTTCAAATCTTGTGTTCGTTCTTCTAAAATAGCTCATTAGACTGATTGTATTATAGAATTTTGAAAAAACATGTATATTGCTTCAGATGTTTCCTTGTACCTATTTCCATGTTAACAAGTTTACCTCTACCTAACAATAAATTCCCAGCCATGTTATTGATATGCACTATATTTCTATCTCTGAGTCATTCTATCCTGAAAGATAAGTAGTAAAAATGTGCTTGCGCGGAATGATTCCAAACCAGTTTTGTCTGCAAAATAAATAAGGCCCGTTTTTTGACGGACTCATCGCAGAGGAATGTGGTACTTTACGGATCAACGTGTGGTACTACTACACCATGCTGTTATCTTCTAATTTAGCCAAATCTTTTTTGACGGATTTTTTTTGGCTAAATCTGGCATCATGTAATAATTATTGAATACGTAAGGCACGTCTGGATCATCTCATTGCTCAAGCTTAGATAACTAGAGCCCACGGTTACAAGTGCGTGCTATCTAAGCCTAATCGAGACGCACATGGTGGAGGAGTCACGTGATGTTAGCTGAGCCTATCCTGAGTAAAAGAGGAGAGGACGAAATACACATGACCATGTGAATTTTACCCAGTACTACATATAATTACATGAGAAGTACTCTATGGATACATTTTTCTAACCTCATGATGTAACTAGTAAATTATGTCATCGTCTCTATCTTTTTCTTTAGATTGTGGTATATGCGTGGACATGAAAGCGAAGTTCGTATCCACCTGTAATGTTACAAGATCCAAATTCTTCAAGGAAAATCGGGCCGTGTGGATTTTGATGGTCCTATAATGCTGAGGTTTTGTAGTGTAGAAGGTTGTATCGATATCTTATGCAGTGGGTTGAGGGGAAAGCTCACGGAAATTCGGGGCATGACGATGCAGAGGGGGCAGTGTGCGACGTGACAACGAAGCGGCGATGTGACAAATGGTGAGATGGAGCGGTGACCTGAATATTAGGGCATGTGGCAGTTGCGTGGTGGTGTTAAAAAAAACTAGTTCAGCTAGGAAGGAACCCAAATGATTTTTTTAATTACGAAGGAAGGTGAGCACCAGGAATTCAACTCGACGAGATTCAAACCATTGGTCTATAGGGGTGCCACTCCGTACCCTACCAGTGTGCTACTGCCCTGTTCTCGACTGCGCGGTGGTATTAAATGCCTATATCTCTGCTAGCTGTGTGATCGATCGATTGTCCGCTCCAGCCGTATGCACGAGGGGTACTTTCCATGTACTCTTCGGATTTCATGTGAGTATTATATTTACTTCTTTAGCCTAAATGTTTCTTTCTTAATCTTTAAACCAATATTGGTCCACCAAAAACTTCAAAACTTTTATGGCCTTTGTCGGATGGCTTAGAGCATCTTCACTGGTTCGCCCCATCGCGACTCCAAAAGGGCCGGTGTCGTTTTTGGGCTCACACGGCACGGCCCACAAATAGCAGGCGTGTTTTCGAGCGAGACGCACCTGAACTATATAGCGGCATATTGGATAAACTCCGACGAATATTGATGTCCTCTATAGTACAGACACATATGACAAGTCTTTCATGATTTGAAAAAACCATGAAGTCACGAAATGCACAAATGGACATAAATCGTGGTGGGTTTTTTCAATAAGATCCTATCAATTACTTAATTGCTTTTCTTATCACCAAATTCTAGTATCTCAATTAAGACACGAATTGTCAACGGGGTACATCATACATAATCCTCCCATATAATGATATGAGTTACCTGAGTTGTCTTATATAGTCCTATCAATCATGCCACATGTACGTAAGAAGATCGAGAAGATCAAACGGCATGCGACCCTCAAGAAACACCCATGTAGTGCATTGTTGCCTCTCATAAGAACTACACAATTGCATCTTTTTTAGCTCTTCTCATAGCTAAGGGTGTGATCCCGTCGTTCTATGGTGTGTCTTTGTATAGCCCATCCGGTCCTCCTCAAAATCTCCAACTAGTACACCGTGTAGTACCATGAGTCAGGTATGTATCCTCTATGAATTAGATGTATCGAATAATATATATTATTCAAGTCCCATACTAGTACATGAGGCATTTGGGTCCCCATATCTACGTGACGTAAGCATTGTTGGGGTCAGTGGCATAGCTGCTTCATTGATATTCTTGCCAGTCCGTGCGGTCCTTCTCAAGGTTTCCATATAGTACATGGATGCACGTCTATGTAAAAATGATGATCGAGCGGCAAGTCAAGAGTTTTTTTCATAAGAATTACCAAGCTTCGTCTCTTTTAGCTCTTCTCATAGCTCCGGTTGTGATCCCATCGTCCTATGGCGTGACACTATAGAGTACACTGCGTAGCACTATAGAGTTATTTATGTATCCTATGAATTAAAAACCATATAGTCACGAAATGCACAAATGGACATGAAACGAGGTGGGATTTTACAATAATTTTATATGAATTAATTACTTGCTTTTCTTACCACCAAATTCTCAAACCTTGGGTAAGACACATTATCAACAGGATACACGGTCCTCCCAGATAATGATATGAGGTACATGTGTTGTCTCTTTTAGCTCTTCTCATAGCTCCGGGTGTGATCCCATTGTCCTATGGTGTGACCTTGTATAGCCCATCCGGTCCTCATCATAATCTCCCCGTAGAGTACTTTATGTATCCTCTATGAATTGGATGTATCGAACAATATATATAATTCAAGGCCCATACTAGTTGGATTGCACAATTGGAGGCATTGGAGTCCCCATATCTACGTGAGGTAAGAATGGTCACCTCCTAATCGAGGGGGGTCAGTGGCATTGTCACCTCATTGATAACCTTGTCAGCCCCGTGCGGTCCTTCTCAAGGTTTCCATATAGTACAAGGATGAACGTCATATGGTCATATTTTGTAACAATGTGTATTTGATAAACTCCGACAAATATTCATGTGCTCAAGTGTACAAACACATACAATAAGTCTTTCACGATTTAAAAAATAACACATATAGTCATGAAATGCATACATGGACATAAAACGCCGTGGGTTGTTTCAATAGGATCCTATGGATTACTCTCTTGCTTTATATGAGGTACCTGTGTTGTCTTATATATTCATGTTAATCATGCCACATGTACAATCGATTATTGAGAAGATCAATTAGCATGCATCCCTCAAGCAAAAAGTTGCAATAAACACCTACATAGTACATTATTGCATATCATAGAAGAGACAAGTCAAGAAAAACAAATATTAAGAATTTAACAATTGCATCTCGTTTAGCCCTTCTCTTAGCTTCGGGTGTGATCCCGTCGTCATATGGTTTGACCGTGTATAGCCCATGCGGTTCTCATCAAAATCTCCAACTAGTGCACCTCGTAGTACCATCTAGTCTTTTATGTATCCTCTATGAATTGGATGTATCGAACAATATATATTACTCAAGGGCCATAATGTACCATCTAGTCCTTTATATTCACTATGGGCGCGTTTGGTAACCTGCATGTCCCTTGGCTCGCATCGGCCCAACAATTTTTGGCCCGTTTGGTTGCCTGGGTCGAGTCGCTTTGTTGCACGAAACGGTTCTCAAAGCTCCCTCAGGCCAGTCCCTGGAGGAATATCCGGTTCAGCAGTTTCTAGCGGTGCAGGCAAATCTCCAACATGGCTGATGCAAAAGGGAATCTTCGGCGCACACGCGGAGACGAGGATGGAGATGGCAGGAGCTGCGGCACGCATCGGTGAAAAGCGAAAAGGGAGCGCGAAGAATTTCGTCACCTCCCGCCACGCCCCATGGCCGATTTCTACCCCCTCTTCCACTCTCCCCCCAAATTTCGAGCTCCTCCTCCCGGTTGCAAGCAGGTAAGTCGCGCACGCATCTCCTCTCGGCGACGGTTGCAGCTACATCGAGTACATCTGGGCTGCTTCATCTACTTCCTGGCGGCAGCAAATCCTTCACCCGAGGATGATGAAACCCAGGAGTCCGACACGATCAACCTCGATGGGCTTCCTGAGAAGGCTGGCAACGCGCCTGAGAAGATGACCGCTGTCAAGAGGAAGAGAGGCACACCAACATGACGGTTGCTATGAAGGACGTCGTAGAGGCCATCAAGGACAACAAGCCCACGAACATGCACCCTGACATGTACAATGCGTTCATAGAGATGCTTTGCTTCGCCGAGGATGATCTCATGGCCGCCCCGAGCCACCTCGTCGACCACAAGGCCCAGGGTTGCAGCTTTGTGGGCATGATTGAGCCACACCGCGTCCTCTGGCTAAGGAACTACCTTGCCAAGTACCACTGCAAGGTATAGTGGTGCCCTTGAGGGGGTGGTTTAGGGGATGCATGCATGGAGGTGATGAACATGATGATGATGTTGATGTACATTTTGGTAGTAGCTAGGGTTAAAAAACATTTGATGCCCCCTTTTGTAACTATGATGAGGTGGTATATACTAACCCCTCAGGTGATGGTGAACTTGCGGTGTTAGGATGACACCCACTTTTGTTGTGGTGGTAGGATGACACCATGGTAGTGTAGGATGAACTTGTGATCCACTTTTGGAATGATCATGCATGCCCCTGTTAGTGTATCATTTGTTATCAACACTTGTGTAGTTCTATTGCTCTGTTATGAATTTCTTCATGGTTGTGATCGATTACATGTTCTTCTTATGCCGTGCTAGTGGTATGTGGTGTTCCGCGGACGAGTTCGAGGAATCTACAGCTCATGGAGGGTCTGTCGAGACCAGGTCAATGGCTACTCCAACAATAGCTACCGAGGGTATGAACCATTGGAGGAGGCACAACAAGAGTACCTCACCTTCCTGGAAGAGGAGTTCCTGAAAGATCAGGCCATCGATGAGGCAGTGCCATTAGCACACCACCGGAGGAAGTACATGCTCTACAAGGAGCACCACCGATGGTACGTCCCAGTCGGGTCAAAGATTACATCATCGCCTTTCTCATCGTGGTGATCGTGAGGATCTTGTTCTTATGAGTGGTGTCTGATCATATGTAACATGCTATGGCATGGTAATCTCACCCTATGGAACTGTGATTTGAGCAACCAAATAGTTGATTCCTGTTTTCTTGGGTACAACTTAGGCTGGAAAGACACATCATCGTTGTGTTGCACAAAGTAGAGATTATTTGTCTGTAGTGATCTGTACAAAATGAGACATGACACCAATTACAAGAATTTCATGGAAGTATGTTACATGTTGTAGACTGTAAATAAAAAAATGACTGCAATACTGTTTTGGATGCATCCTAACAGTATACGAATTCTGACAATGTCTTCCGCTCTGTCCTAATTCAGACACTTAATTAAGCCTGACTAAAAAATATTGGAAGCCTGGATTTAGATGCATCCTCACAGTATGCGAATTCCGAAATGTCTTCAGCTCTGCCCCAATTCAGACACTTGATGAGCCTGACTGTAAAAACAATGGAAGCCAAAACTGTAACAAAACATCTGAGGCGTTAATCCAGTGCACTATAGCGCATCCATCTTCATTATGGATAACATGGGTCCTTTGCTGCTAGAAACTGGGCACGCACACATATAAAAAAAAATAGATCTGTCTATAAAAGCTACAAAAATTAACTTTTCATTTTTTTCCTGAATCACAACCTGGAGTTCAATGTAAGATTTGCAAACCAAATCCCTGAACAGAAGGTAAGAGAAAATGTAATACCTGAATCTCACTTGGTTACGGAGATGAGCAGCCATGCAAACCAGTGCTAACGAATTTAAGATGTAAAATTTAAAAGTGAACAGGGCGTTGGCGTTCTGGTCTTTGTGAGAGTTAATCTGCGGTTGAAAATTTAAAAGAAAGAAGTCAAAGAAGTACGCAATTGCATCCTTCTAAGTCATGTCGAAAACTAAAAGTTGACAAGTCCAGCATGAAATTATAATTTATTCTTAGTGTAAGAAATAATAAACAGTTGGATCCCTTGGGGGCACCCAGATACCTCCGAGTGTGAGGTATTCGTGTCCACTATTCGAATTTGTTTAAAGGATACGGTACCTCACGTAATGCCATGTAGTCCTTAAGAAATTAGCCACATGGTACATTAGGATTTAACATAAGGTCCTTGTCGTCCCCCATGTACAATGGTGTTGGCTATATGACAAGTTTGTGTTTGCACGCAGTAAGTTCATACTAGTCATTGCTAGAACGTTATTAAACTTAATGTTTTTCTTAGTGTAATAAATTAATACACGTTTGAGACCCTGCTCCTACATCAATGAGGAATACCTCTGAGTCGGGTCAAACCGTAATATAGATATGTGATCCTTAACAATCTGGCCATATCGCACACGAGAGTTTACCATGAAGTCCTTATGATATCCTTTGTGCATCGGTTTTATCGTACACCGTCGATATTACATTGTTTGGTCTCATAGGGGAGAAAATATGTTCCAAAGAAAGAAGTCAAAGAAGTACCGAGCTGCATCCTTCTAAGTCGTGCCAAAAACTAAAAGTAGACAAGTCTAGCATTAAATTATGCTTTATTTAGGGTAAGAAATTATAAGCAATCGGATCCCCTGGGGGCACCCGGATACCTCCTGGTGTGACATAGCCATGTCGATGATTCGACTATGTATAAAGGATGTGGTACCTCACCAAATGAAACTTAATAATTACACTTTCACATACTTTTAAACCTAGCTCGTACCGCTATGGTTTATCCTAAAGTACTTATGATATCCTCTGGCCACCATTTTGACTAATCGATACATTATGTTTGCATACATTACTTTCATACTAGACAAGTCCAGCATGCAATTATGCTTTATTCTTAGTGTCAGAAATAATAAAGAATCAGATCCATTAGCCGGGCCACCTAGGTACCTCCGGATGTGATATAGCCGTGTTGACGATTTGACTCTGTATAAAGGATGTGGTACCTCACCAAATACCATGCAGTCCTTAAGAAAGTAGTCATGTGGTACGTATGATTTACCATAAAGACCTTGTCGTACCCTACGTGCATCGGTTTTTAACGGGCGGTAGTTTGTGTTTGCATACATTGAGTTTATACTAGTCATTGCTAGAACTTTATTAAACTTAATGCTTTCTTAGCGTAAGAAAATAATATACATTTGAGACCTTGCTCCAACATCAATGAGGAATACCTATGAGTCAGATCGAACCGTAATATAGCCATGTGATCTTTAACGATCTAGCCATATCGTACACTATGGTTTATCATAAAGTACTTACGATATCCTTCGTGCATCGGTTTCGAGTAGCCGGTAGATTATTTGCATACGTTATGTTCATACTAGTCGAGTCTCTAATGATATTATGCTTTCTTAGTGTAAGAGATAATAAACAATCGAATCCCTTGGAGCCACATGGATACCTACCTCACCATAGTCCATTTTTGTATCATCTATTCAATGATGCTACACAATTAAGACCCTGTTCCTACATCAATAAGGAAATACCTCTGACTCGAGTCGAACTGTAATATAGTCATGTTATCCTTAACAATCTAGCCATATCGTACACAAGGGTTTATCATAAAGTCCTGATGATATCCTGTGTGCATCAGTTTTATCGTACACCCTCTATATTGCATTGTTTGGTCTCAAATGGGCAACAAGACGTTCCAAAGAAAGTAGTGAAAGAAGTACGGAGCATCATCCTTCTAAGTCATGTCAAAAACTAAAAGTAGACAAGTCCAACGTGAAATTATGCTTTATTCTTAGGGTAAGAAACTCTAAGCAATCGAATCCCCTGGGGGCACCCGGATACCTCCAGGTGTGACATAGCCATGTCGATGATTCGACTCTTTATAAAGGATGTGGTGCCTCACCAAATGCCATGCAGTCCTTACGAAGTTAGCCACATGATACATTAGGATTTACCATAAAGTCCTTGTCGTACCCTATGAGCATCGGTTTTGGTTGTATCACAAGTTCGTGTTTGCATACATTAATTTCATACTAGTCATTTTTAGAACATTACTAAACTTAATGTGTTTCTTAGTGTAATAAAATAATACACATTTGAGACCTTGCTCCTACATTAATGAGGAATACCTATGAGTTGGGTCGAACCGTAATATAGTCATGTGATTCTTAACAATCTAGTCATATCGTACACTAGTTTATCATAAAGTCCTTATGATATCCTTTGTGAATGGGTTTCGAGTAGCCGATAGATTATGTTTGCATACAGTAAGTTCATACTGGTCATCGCTAGAACGCTATTAAACTTAATTCTTTTATTATTGTAATGAAAAAAAATACACATTTGAGACCTTGCTCCTACATCAAAGAGGAATATCTCTGAGTCGGGTCGAACCGTAATATATCCATGTGATCCTCCGGTCATCGATTTTGAGTAATCGGTGGATTATGCTAGCATACATTAATTTCATACTATACTAGTCCAACATGAAATTATCCTTTAATTATATCGTAAAAAATAACAAACGAAACCCTCGGGGGCACCCGGATACCTCTAGGTGTGACATAGATGTGTCGGCGTCTCGACTTCATATAAAAGGATGCGGTACCTCATTTAGCGGCATTCGGTCCTTAAGAAATTACTCATAAGGTACCTTACGAAGACTTTGCCAAGTCACCCATGAATGTATTACTCATATCCTGGTGGTCAAAAATAGCTATGCGGTCCTTACCACGCTAGCCATACCATGCACTAGGTCGATCGTGAAGTACTTGAGATATCCTATATCTTTTTCGTGGCCAGAATAGTCCTTAACCCTCTAATAAACTAAAATACCAGCATATTACCTTGTTGGAACACGAAGAGGAGACGAGACACACAAAAAACTTACATATTACACTTTCGCACAGTTTTAAACCTAGCTCGTACCGTTGTTGGTTATGATTAAGTCCTTATGATATCCTCCGGTCATCGATTTTGAGTAATCGGTGGATTATGCTCGCATACATTAATTTAATACTATACTAGTCCAACATGAAATATCATCTAGTTATATCGTAAAAAATAACAAACAAAACCCTCGAGGGCACCCGGATAGCTCCGGGTGTGAACTAGATGTGTCGGCGTCTCGAATCCTTATCAAAGATGCGGTACCTCATTTAGCGACATTCGGTTCTTAAGAAATTACTCATAAGGTACCTTACGAAGACTTTGCCAGGTCACACACGAATGTATTAATCATAAGGTACTTGATAAATCCTTTATGGTGTTTGTTGCCAAAAAAGGTCCTTAGTCCTCTAGGAACTTAAAACACCCGCATATAATCTTGTCACAACTCAAATAGGAGAAAAGACACGCAAAATAGACTCCGTAAGGTACACCCGGATACCTCTGGGTGTGACATAGATGTGTCAGCGTCTCGACTCCATATAAAGTATGCGGTACGTCATTTAGCCGCATTCGGTGCTTAAGAAATTACTCATAACGTACCTTACAAAGACTTTGCCAAGTCACCCATGTATGTATTACTCATATCCTGGTGGTCAAAAATGGCTATGCGGTCCTTACCACGTCAGCCATACCGTGCGCTAGGTCGATCGTAAAGTACTTGAGATATCCTATATCTTTTTTGTGGCCAGAATAGTCATTAACCTCTAACAAACTAAAACACCCGCATATTAACTTGTTGCACCATGAATAGGAGACGAGACACAAAAAAAAACTTACGAATTACACCTTCCATGCTTTTAAACCTAGATGGTACCGTTGTGGGTTATGAATAAAGACCTTATGATATCCTCCAGCCATCGATTTTAAGTAATCGGTGGATTATGCTAGCATACATTAATTTCATACTATACTAGTCCAACATGAAATTATCCTTTAATTATATCGTAAAAAATAACAAACGAAACCCTCGGGGCACCCGGATACCTCTAGGTGTGACATAGATGTGTCGGCATCTCGACTTCATATAAAAGGATGCGGTACCTCATTTAGCGGCATTCGGTCCTTAAGAAATTACTCATAAGGTACCTTACGAAGACTTTGCCAAGTCACCCATGAATGTATTACTCATATCCTGGTGGTCAAAAATAGCTATGCGGTCCTTACCACGCCAGCCATACCATGCACTAGGTCGATCGTGAAGTACTTGAGATATCCTATATCTTTTTCGTGGCCAGAATAGTCCTTAACCCTCTAATAAACTAAAATACCAGCATATTACCTTGTTGGAACACGAAGAGGAGACGAGACACACAAAAAACTTACATATTACACTTTCGCATAGTTTTAAACCTAGCTCGTACCGTTGTGAGTTATGATTAAGTCCTTATGATATCCTCCGGTCATTGATTTTGAGTAATCGGTGGATTATGCTCGCATACATTAATTTAATACTATACTAGTCCAACATGAAATATCATCTAGTTATATCGTAAAAAATAACAAACGAAACCCTCGGGGGCACCCGGATAGCTCCGGGTGTGACCTAGATGTGTCGGCGTCTCGAATCCTTATCAAAGATGCGGTACCTCATTTAGCGACATTCGGTTCTTAAGAAATTACTCATAAGGTACCTTACGAAGACTTTGCCAGGTCACATACGAATGTATTACTCATAAGGTACTTGATAAATCCTTTATGGTGTTTGTTGCCAAAAAAAAGGTCCTTAGTCCTCTAGGAACTTAAAACACTCGCATATAATCTTGTCACAACTCAAATAGGAGAAAAGACACGCAAAATAGACTCCATAAGGTACATCCGGATACCTCTGGGTGTGACATAGATGTGTCAGCGTCTCGACTCCATATAAAGTATGCGGTACGTCATTTAGCCGCATTCGGTGCTTAAGAAATTACTCATAACGTACCTTACAAAGACTTTGCCAAGTCACCCATGTATGTATTACTCATATCCTGGTGGTCAAAAATGGCTATGCGGTCTTTACCACGCCAGCCATACCGTGCGCTAGGTCGATCGTAAAGTACTTGAGATATCCTATATGTTTTTTGTGGCTAGAATAGTCATTAACCCTCTAATAAACTTAAAAACCCGCATATTAACTTGTTGCAACATGAACAGGAGACGAGACACACAAAAAAACTTACGAATTACACTTTCCATGCTTTTAAACCTAGATGGTACCGTTGTGGGTTATGAATAAAGACCTTATGATATCCTCCGCTCATCGATTTTGAGTAATCGGTGGATTATGCTAGCATACATTAATTTCATACTATACCAGTCCAACATGAAATTATCCTTTAATTATATCGTAAAAAAAACCCTCGGGAGCACCCAGATACCTCTTGGTGTGACATATATGTGTCGGCGTCTCGACTCCGTATAAAAGGATGCGGTACCTCATTTAGCGGCATTCGGTCCTTAAGAAATTACTCATAAGGTACCTTACGAAGACTTTGCCAAGTCACCCATGAATGTATTACTCATATCCCGGTGGTTAAAAATAGCTATGCGGTCCTTACCACGTCAGCCATACCGTGCGCTAGGTCGATCGTAAAGTACTTGAGATATCCTCTATCTTTTTCGTGGCCAGAATAGTCCTTAACCCTCTAATAAACTAAAACACCCGCATATTACCTTGTTGGAACACGAAGAGGAGACGAGACACACACAAAAAACTTACGAATTACAATTTCATACATTGTCGCGTCGAGACAAGTCATAACTAAAATTTCTTAAGAATTATACAGTTGCTTCTATGATAGCCTTGTTAATACATTGTTGCATCTCATAGAGGTGTCAAGTCAACATAGGAATTATCTAAGAATTAGCCCTCCTCATACCTCCAGGTGTGATATCGTTGTCTTTGAGACAAAAAAAACCCTTGTTGACATCATGACATGTTGTGTGATTCTTCACAACATGATCCTCGAGGATGAGAGAGGGTTAAACTTACCATGTTTCTATGACAATGTTAGCACTCGAGTGCAACCCGAGAGGAACCCTGATCGTCTTGAAGCTTTTCTTGCAATGCATCGCCATATTGAAGATGAACAGACTCATCATCAACTCAAAAAAAAATAGATTGAGCACCACTGGCACCTGCATGGCCTACGCAGTGATCTACCTCTATTTCACGGTTCCATTTCCTATTCTTGTATGTGTGAGATGAACCATTTGTATAGTCCATGTGATCCTTATCGAGATCCCCATATCGTTTAAAGTGTGCTATCATATAGTCCTTCGTGTATCCTCGAATACATGCGGCGCTATTCAAGAAGATATTGGCATGGGGACTCCAAGTAACTAAATAAGAGAATACAAAACAAATATTTGTTTAGAAATACACATTTGCATCTCTTTTAGCCTTGCTCCCACCTCCGCGTGTGATACCTTGTCTTGTGATGTGACCTTGCAACTTATGCAGTCCTTAAGAAAATATACATATCGTACATCGGGTAATACCATAAAGTCCTTGTACATCACATGGTGTTTACATACATTCGGTCTGTATGTGAAAAGTCAATGTGGGAACTATCGAGGATTGCATAGTTGAATCCCTTTTAAGCATCCTCATACCTTCGGGTGTGATATTGTCGTCTTGTCGATTTGACTTTGTATGACCAATGCGGTCCTTATCAAAAGCACCACTGGATGCTCAAAGTGTGATGCCATAGAGTCCTTCATTTATCCTCGAAAACATTCGGCACTATTCTAGAAGATATTGGCATGCGGCCTTCAAAAAAGAACACCCACAGAGTATGCTACCGCATCTTATGCGGTCCTTAACAAAAATCCATATTGTAAATCGGGTACTATCATAAGGTCCTTATGTATCCTCTACACATCGGCCTGACTCCGACGATAGATGGTTTTACACACATTTAGATTGTAGGTGACAAGTCAAGATAGGAACTATCTAAGGATTGCATATTTGAAACCCCTTCAGGAATCCTAATACCTCCAGGTGTGATGTTTGTCGTCTTGTTGATTTGACTTTGTATAGTCCATGCGGTCTTTATCAAGATCTCCATATCGTACATTGTTGCATCTCATAGATCGAGGAGACAAGACACACCAAAAATTCCTTAAGAATGTTGCCAAACCCTAGTATTTACAATTTGTATGATTGTGTATAACCAGTTTGCTGAGTATGACTTGTTCATGTGGTCCTTAACATGGACATATTGCACGCCAAATAATATCATAAAGTTCTTATGTTATTCTCTATATGCATCGGCCTGAAAATTCAGCCTGAATCAGACGATAGATTGTGTTTGCATACGTTCCATAGATATTAGTCAAGGCCATGCAGACCTAAATTTGTGATGCTTTCTTAATATAAAATAATACTGTACATAACTGAAACTTTATTAGGCATACTAATACACGTCAAAAAATCTAGCCTCATACATGTAGAGGACAGAACACCTGCCATATCTAATGTCTATTACAAAGTTGGTCTAATCTCTCAATGAAGTATAAAGATGGTGTCATTGGGACGAAAAAAATATCAGTGAACACGAGATATTTTTTTTAACAGAGAACACGAAATGCTGCCTTACAGAGACTTGAGAGATTGCTTGTTGAATGGTACATTCTCCATTTATCCAAAAAAAAAGCTCCCAATGACAGTATACATCTTGTCGAGCCCAACATTATTATCCCTAAGGTTCCTGACAAAGGGTTGTGTGTGGGTCGGAGGCTTCTATGTGATGGCCAGTGCATCTTCTCTCCGCAAGAAACCAACATACTGTGGTTGTGATTCTTCGGGAACACATGAATGAACCACCCATGGTCTTCTGTACATTTCAGTCTGATCATGGCTTGACATCCACATGCCACTGAGTTTGTCTTATCGTGCCTCGGTGACCCCTGTTGTGGATGAAAAAGAGAAATCATCAATCAGCATTTGGGCCATGAATTTATACTGAATCTGTTGATGAAGAAGGGCAATAATCTATGATGTACGTTGCTCGCATTTAGACTAATAGTTGATAACAAGACATACCAATCAAACTCCATCCCTGTCTCAGTAGCTACTACCGTGTCCGAATACCTATTTCCAAATTTCGGAGTTTTAATTCCAGAGCGCTTTTCCTCCCATTCTTTGCTGATCGGAAATCAGAAATCTTTCTGACTCGTGGCCTGTCAAACACGAATAGACGAATAAAAAACAGTGGAATGATATTTCATAACGTAACACAATGGTAGCTTGTACGAGCTCTTGCTCAAGAACGTGACAGTCTAAAGGAATAAACATTCAAATACAAAGCAACCCAGTCAAACACGCCTGAAAAATGCTCTGCATTTCCCAGCCAGTACCGGTGTACACGAGCAAAAACTTACTGTAAAATGGATGCATAATTCATTATAAAAACATTGAGATTCAGATAATCCCAAAATAACACGCATGCATTATGTATGCTAGTACACTATGAAATGTACCGTTTCTCGGTCATCTGCACACAAAACAACACACTTGTACTAACTCTGTATTTCTCGATGCTTCATAACTCAAAAATACCTCTTCAAAACCCGCATCAATAGGTTTAAACATCTTCCAGGTTTATACCAAAATAATGGATGCAGGCAAATTGGAAGAGCTAACAGAGGGAATGTCCGGCGAGTCCTCTTCTACTTCGAAATCATATGGCCTGCATTGGGGATTCATGTGCCTATGCTCAAAACAACAACTGCCATATTCTTTAAAAGATACTATTAGGCCACCTCTACTTGCTCAGCATTTTAGATCATGCATGCTATCTTGCTTCTCCAAGGAGAACTCGTTCAGTTATTAACTTGATTTTAACAATGGTCTGTTTGATTAACTCATGTGGTTCTACATTTGACTCACCAACATACTATCTAAGAACAAGGCAAACCAAAAATTGCAGCCAGCCCCAAGGGATTCTTACGATAGAGCACTACCCATCTATGTACACATCCTTTATATGCTCCGGCATCCGAAAAAGCAACAAACCTCTTTTCCGATGTATGAGGGTGATGTGTGCGTTTCGGGATAGATAACATGTGTAATATCCTTCTCCAACTCCTCTGCTTCAAAAATCGCATTCCCTGCAATGGGAAGCCATACACCATTATTATGCTCAGATCTATGATGCCAAAAAAATATGATGCATCTGTTTATTTGTAACATTCGGTGTAAAATCTTCTCATAAAGTGCAATCTTGGTGATCTAACAAAGCTTTGATGGGTCAGAAATAATATTCAGAACATAAATTTGGTCATAAAATAATCGACCTCACCTGTGGGCTGTTGGTTTTCTGTTTTCAGATTATCTCTATTCTTGGAGTCGGGTGTTATTTCCAGCCGACCTTAATCAAGTAATTTATGCGCTATTTCATTGGTCTAATTCGCCCCCAATCCAGACAGTTTCAGATATGAGGCAGCAATTTCATTAAACTCGACCACTCCATCATACTCGTCATGTAACAAGTAGTACAACTGAATACTTTCCGAGAATTAACGAGCTATTACGCACCTATTGTTCCATGACCCCGGCGATGGTGGCGAATCCCGAGATCCGGCGCCGCTACCTCCGTGAAATCCGCCGCTGCTTACAGAGCTCCCAGACTCGACGCTCCGGCTTGGGCTGCTGCACTCATCTCCCACAAAGATTGCATCTTCTCGATCATGCCTCGGCGAATCTAGGCATGGAACTCCCATGCTGGAGGCAGACGAGAGGTATGGAATCAGAGAACAGCGGCGCAAATCGCGGTCTGAATGAGAAAACAGAGCTCGAGATCTGACCTGAGGAGGAGCTGAGTGAACCCTTGGGGGCTGCCATGGACCTGCATCGGCGGCGGCGGCGGCGGCGGCGGGATCTAGATGGAGACGGCGGTGGTCGCGTGCGTGCTAGTGCCTGGTCTGTCGCAGGGAGGAGGCAACTGAAATCGAGTTGGAACTGGTCTCGGTGGCGTCCTGTACAATACTGCACGTCGCACGCGGGCCCCTCAACCGTATATCATACGAGAAGGTATCTACTGCTCCCATCTCGTATTGAAGGAAAAGGCCGGTCAAACCTTGCAGCACGTGGGCCCGGACCACGCATCTTACAGCGACTCGGACGGTTGCTGATATCAACAACGCCCCATATCAGCTTTGCATCAGCATTTTCGACCACCACCGCATTGACATTGACACGGACACGGCCGCGGAGACGAAATCTGATGCCGTCGTTGGCGTTGAAGCCGAGCGGAAGTGGCTGCGCAAGCTCACGTCGGCGACGGTGAACAAGGCCGTGATGAGGGACCTCATCGCGCGGACGCCCATGCTGTGGTACCTCCGCCAGCGCTCGGGCACCATCCTCCGGTCGCGCCCCGGCCGCTCCGGCCGTGTCGAGGCGCTCCACGCGGTGCGCGCCGTGGCCATCGGCCCGTTCCACCGCGGCGACCCCGGCCTGGCTTTCTCCGACGACGCCAAGCTCCCCTTCATGCGGTATCTGCAGGACCAGTGCGCGCTCGACGTCGACCGCTACGTCGCAGCGCTCTCGGCAGAGCGCGACCGCCTCCGCGACGAGTTCGCCGACGACGACGACGCGGAGTCCGACACGGCGCTGCTGCTGGACGACGAGGAGAGGTTCCTGCAGATGCTGCTCCTCGACAGCTGCTTCGTCCTCGTCATCAGCATGATGCTCAGCAAGGCCGGCGTGGGCGAGGACGCCGACAGCGCGGCGCGGGCGGCGTCCATCAACCGGGAGTACTTCATCCTGCACATGGCCGTGGCGCAGCACGCCGAGCAGATCAAGCTCGACATGCTGGTTCTCGAGAACCAGGTGCCCTTCGCCGCCGTCAAGCTGCTCGTCGCCTCCTGCGGCAGGCTCAAGCTCCGGCACTGCGTCGAGCGGGTCGTGCTCGGCTGCTTCGACGACGTCTGCCCGAAGCGGGCGCGCCAACCCTGCCACGCCGCGGGCGCCGAGTTCCACCACGTCCTGCACCTCTTCCACTGGTCCCGCGTGCCGGAGACCAAGTACGCCATCCTCTCCACGCCGCTCAAGCTCCTCAAGATCAAGAAGCAGTCGGAGCGTCTCTTCCCCTGCTCCATGGAGCTGCGCCACTCAGCGGTGTGGTTCCGGCAGTCGTCCGATGCGTCCGACGCGTCGTCGTCGAGCTGCCAGAGCCACCTCGACATGTCCTTCTGGAGCCGGACGGCCAGCCCCGTGGCGGTGATGAGCATCCCGTGCTTCCACGTCCACGACTACAGCGCCGTCGTGCTCCACAACATGCTCGCCTTCGAGATGCACTTCCACTGGGCGCACGGCGCCTGCGTCACCACGCACGTCGCGCGGATGGAGGGCCTCGTGCGGTGCACGAGCGACGCCTCGTTCCTCCGCCGCCGGGGCGTCCTCGCATCCTCGCGGTTCACCGACGCGGAGCTCGTCTGCTTCTTCCGGGAGCTCGGGGCGCACACCGTCGGCGCCAGGCTGCCGGACGAGTTCGGCGACATGCTCGACGCCGTCGCCTGCCACCGCAGCCGCCGGATCAGCTGGTGGTGCGGCGGCTTCGTGCTGCACTTCTTCCCCTCCCCCTGGGTGGCCGTCTCCCTCTTCGCCGCGGCCGCCATATTCGTCCTGCCGTCCCTCCTGCAGACGGTGTACACCATGCTCGGCTACTTCAAAACCACTTCTAGTTGAGAGTGTCCTCACATGTCCATTATTAGTTCCCACTTTCCCACACAGTACTGATCAGCTTGTTGATTCCGAATACTCCCATGTGAATCTCTTTCTTTTCTGAGATTTATCCGGAGAGTTTTGGTTGTTCACAACTTTTTCGTGTATCTGTGGAACATGGCTCTGTGGATGCTGTCGGGCTTAATGCAACCTCTAATCTACGTTGTGTAAGTTTTTTAGTTCGCAATAATTTCTACTCCGCATCAGTTGGAAAGCAAAATCCCTGGTGATTGGTTGTCCAGAATTTGTGCGTGCAGAATGTTGTGGGCAACCAAATCGTGTTTGAGCAAAGGCACGGCTTTTTCGTTACATGTAGCGTGCGGAATACCGATCACCTCCTGAATTTCTTGGTGAGCTTACCCAGTTCACCGAAGATGCCCACAAAGTATTTGACGAAATAGGGAATAAGAGGACAACAACCATAAATCACATAATCAGTAAGACTAGAATACGAATATTACTTCTAGCAGTGGAGTTGCACCACGAGGGCACGAGCGGCATGCAACATAAGTTTATCAATCGAGGGGTTACATAAATACCACCTCGCAAAATATACAAATGTGTGATACGTCCAATTTGCATCACTATTTTATATCATAATTTGCTGTTATTCATTGATATATTTCATATTGGGACACAATACTTATGTTATTTCATCTATTTTACACGTTTCATGATTATTTGGAGATCGAGCACCGGAGCCAGGATTCTGCTGGAAAAAGCACCGTCAGGATGCAATATTTCGGAAGATCAACTGTGGAAGGAAGTTTTATCAAAAATCCTATTTTTCCAGATGACGAAGGAAGCCAGAAGGGGGAGCCAGCTGGACCCATGGTGGGCCCACACCATAGGGCGGCGCGGCCCATGGCCTGGCCGCGCCACCATGTGGTGTGGGGCCCCCATAGCCTCTTTCGCCTCCTTTTATTCGCGAAACCCTTCGTCCCGAAGACCTAAGCCACAGAGGAATCCTCACGAAGGGTTACAGCCGCCTCTGCGGGGCGGAGAACACCAGAGAGAAAAGAACTCTCCGGCGGGCAGGAATCCGCCGGGGAAATTCCCTCCCGGAGGGGGAAATCGACGCCATTGTCGTCGTGGTGAACAGACAGATGCCATAGGATGGCTTAGGTTGGGGCCGAATGGACGCAAGAGGATTCGGGGGAGGGTTTGTGATTAGATGGGACGAACTTCCGGATGGTTTCCTCAAGAACTTAGCCAAGGCTAGAGGTTGAAGAAGAAAGACATAAGGAAGAACTCGCTCTAGATCATCTTCTTTATTGATCTCAACAGGATACAAGTTTCTCAGTACAAGTGTTCTTCTAGACCTAGCTCTCTTCGTGCGTCTCTCTGTGTCCGCCCGTAAGAGGGGCTGCCCCCTCTCCTTATATAGGGGAGAGGTGGCTTACAGGGCAAGAAACCCTAATGGCATCTTTGACTAGACAAACTACTTTACAAAGCTACTTTAATCATAGAAGACACCGGAGTCCTCTTTAATCGGGGATGCCGACGTCCTCCGGCTTCTTTGACCGTCATCCTTCTCTTTATCGTCGACCCTTCGTTTAAAGCTACTTTGCTTAGCTCATCCTCGTCTTCTAGCTCGGAGAGAATCTTTGACCAGATCCTGCCGACACGCTCTTCCTTCCGTAGCCCGGTATCTTCTTATCCGGTTCCGGCATACCCCTCTTGGGGATACCGGCCTAGCTTCACTTAGCTAAGTTCTTATCTCTACGTTCCGATACGAACATTAAACCGGTATCTTGATGGCTCAAACCATCCGGTTTGGCATGCCTTTGGCATACCGGGGTCATCCCCCAACATTAGTCCCCGAAGCTGGTATAGTCCGGCGGATCCTATCCAACGGACCATGCCGAGTTCTTTTATCTTAGGATACCGGTTTAATCTATCCGGCCTCGGGCTTGGATCCGGCATCTTTGCCCGAGTCATCGCTATCTCTTTTTCATAAGACATCACCGGTGTCTTATCCTCCGACATCTTAGTCATTAAACACTTCCTCGGCGAAGTCGAGAATATCTCGGGCCCCGCGCCTGTCAGTGACATGCGCACTGTGACTGACGCGCCAGTGTCAGGGGTCACTTCCCTTCGGCTTCTGCGCGCGCATTAATTGCTTCACAGCGAATCCCAACCGCTTCTCTGGATCCGTGGGCACCTCCCTGTGGCTTATTATTTTTTCGCGTGTATCACCGTGCCACGTGGCGGCCCGTGGAGCGAACCGTCGCGGCCCACGACCCAAACCGTCGAGGCCCAGCGGTTTTCGGCCCACACCTCCCTCTTCCTTTATAAGGGGGAACCGCTTCTCCTTCTTCCTTTTCTCGCATTCTCCACCTCCTCGCGCACAGTGCTTTCGCCCTCACCGCCTCCGCCGCTCCGTTTCGCCGCCTGAGCTCCTCCGCCGAGCGAATCTTGGCTACTGCTTCGCCGGACGCCGCCGGACTTCACCGTGTGAAGAACTCCTGCAGCGCTTCTGCCCCCGCCGCGGCATTGGTGCCTTTTCAAGCTTCTTCTCACCTCGCCGCCGACGGACTACCTCGCCGGCCCTTGGCTCGTCATTCCTCCGGCGAACCTCTTCCTCAGCAACTCCGCCGCCTCAGGTTAGGCTTAATCTGGATTTACTCCTCTTTTGCTTGCTTTCTAGATCTCGACTCGGTAGTGTATTTACTTCTTCTTTTTCTTGCTTTTTCTCTCTTTCGTAGATCTTCACGCGGGGGTATATTGTGGGATTCTTGTTTCTCTTCGCCAAACTCCATGTCTAGTATGGAATCCTCCTCTACTTCTTCTTCTTCTGCCTCTTCCTCTGCTAGCCGGCGTAGCAGATCTTCCGACGGACTTTCCGCCGATCTTGCCCGGATGGACGCCGAGTCCGGTAGCAATCGTGCATCCGGTAGTTCTAGTGAAGGTTCCGGTATGGATTCCTCCGGTATCACCCGTGGGGCCTGGATGGGCTCCAACGTTACTAAGTTCGAGATTGACTGGCTTTACCGGTCCAGGAGGATTCCGGAAGGAGTGACCTGCCGGCTTCCTCGCGACGAGATCAAACCGGTGCCCGAACCCGGTGAACGAGTTGTCTTTCTTGCTCACTTTGAGCGCGGCTTCGGCCTTCCTGCCTCCGATTTCTTCCGGCGTTTCCTTGATTTTTATCAACTTCAACCTCACCATCTCCCTAGCAACGCCATTTTCTACCTCTCTTGCTATGCCACCTTCATGGAGGCTTATATCGGCATTCGTCCCACTCGTGAGACGTTTGCCCGCTTCTTTGCTCTTCGGATCAACTCCGTTCAGGGCAAGGACATTCCTAAACCCAAACCCCCCGTTCAATGCGGGTCTTGCATCATCGGCTCCCGTCAAGGGAGCCCTTTCTTCAAGTTTTCCGGTCTCGAGTCATGCCGGCTATGGCAAGGGACCTTTTTCTACGTGAAGAACAAGGGTGCCCCAGACCTTATCAACCTGCCGCCTTTCAATCCGGCGCCGCCCTCGAGGGCCAACTGGAGCTACAATCCGAAGGAGTCTCATATTGAGACCAACCGGATTGTACGCTTTATGAGGCAACTGATGAAGGACACCATAATCTGCTCAGATGATATCATCCGCGCCTTTATCTCGCGCCGGGTGCTTCCGCTCAAGCGCCGCATGCACAAGATGAGCGAGATGTACGGTCCCGGTGATCCTACAAAGATCACCGGAATTCCTCTTAGCAAGAAGGACGTTGTCCTCAAGGCCGGCCAAATGCTGTCGGACCGCCATGCCGGAGGATTGGGAATGGGGCCTTCGGCCTCTCAGCTCCACTAACCCCCCGACCCAAGATGTAAGAAGTTACGCAACTCGGGTCGGCGTACCGGTAACTTTTGCATTGTGATTAACCCCTTTTTATCTTTCTTGTTCTTTCAGGCCAAGGACCGTTTCCCCGGCATCGAGTCTGACCGACGAGGCCCTGCCCAGAAGCGAGGTTTGGACAAGTTCGACCCCGACCCCGTCATTTATTGGAGGGATCTGAAGATGGGCAAGACCACAGCCTCGCGCCTTGGCAGGTCTCCGCCTGTCGTGGTATCGTCACGGCATATGCCATAGGGTGGCTAATCGAAGGTGGTTCCTGAGAGATCTCACGGCGGTATCCGGAAGCGGGTATGGGCACGAGCGACACGGCGACGTACCCAGGTTCGAGGCCCTCCGGTGGAGGTAAAACCTCTACTCCTGCTAGAGTGTATATGATATCACACAGTACAATGGTGCTCCTAGAGCTGTGTCCGGCTGCTCCTGGGAGGCTAAGGGAGACGATGGTCTCTCTCACAGGGCAGCGCTAAGGGTGGAATGGAGTGAGAATGATCGATCCCCTACACGAGAGGGGGTAGTGCGGCTTATATAGGCGCCGGCACTTTACATATAAGACCCTATAGTTCACTGGCCGGCTTGGCCGGCTCCGGCTTCCGCTCCTTCCCGAGGCAGTGACGTCAGGAGCCGTTGAGGCGTAGTGGCCCATCCCATCCGGCTGCCCAGGTCAGCGGTATGGAGAGGAGGTGTCCCTGTCACCGTCAGCCACTGTAGCCAGTACGGATCGTCGTTAGCCATGATGGCCTGTCCGGCGCGTGGCACTGTTGCTCCACAGTGCCCCGCGCTTTTACGGAAGATGAAGTCAGCGTGGACTTTGGGAACCCGGATCACCAACCCGGTTCCTTCTAGTGCAAGACTCGCCAGCCTCGAGTCGGTCCGAGGCACGGACCCCCGGTCGGATATGGCTTGTAGAAGCCGGCCCGGCTACGAGCATTGGCGGCCGTAGCCGGCCGACTAGGACCTAGAGCCAGCCGGCTTCCGGACCAGCCGGCCACGGCGCCAGCCGGCTGCTCCTCGGCCGGCCTTTGCCGCGAGCCGGCCGGTGGCCAGCCGGCTGCTCCGCGTCCATTGCCCTACCCGGGTCTTCCCCCGACATTAGCCCCCGAAGCCGGCAAGGTCCTGCGTTTAGAAGGACCTAGGCAGGTTTTCTCGGCTTCTTGAATACACTTGGCGGCACCCGGAGGGGCCGACTGAGAATTTCCCTTCAGCCGGCTGCGCCCTCATCCGGCTCGTTCTCGCCGGCTGCTTCTAGCCGGCTGCTATTTACACTTACGCAGCTTTTGTTTTCTTGCAAGTTTTGATGGCGTCTCCGCCTTGCTGATGACTTTTGGTCCGAGTTGAACTTGTTGTCCGGCTCCGCCTTGCGGCACGCCGGAGTCTCCGCCACCTCGGGTCCTGCACCCGACTTGACTGGTCTGACGCCTGGGCTCTGCCGCCGGTTCGTCTGGTCACATCAATGTCCCCTCCGGATTCGATGCGGTTGTGGGCGACGTGGTGTGGCGGTTTACGGCAACGGCAGCGGTCGTGGGCGACGTTAACGCGCGAAAATCCGGGCGGCGTGGCCACGATCGCCACGTGGAGGCCAACCGCCCGCCGCGGTCGGCTATAAATGCCGCGGGGAGGGTACCGAGGCGGCACTTGCCCACTTCGTCTTCCTCGCGCTCCCGCTCCCCTCGCTCTCTTCCTGCGCTCGAGCCCGTCGCTGCTCCGGCGAACGCCTCCCGCTGGCGAACTCCGGCGAGCGAGTCTCCGCCGACCCGCCGCCGCTACTCCGTCGAGCCGGCGCCACGGGGCCCCGCGTTTCAACGGAGCGCCCTCAGCCACCGTCGTCGCCGCCGCCGTCGCAAGGTTCTTCGTCGCCCTTTCGTCTTTCGTGGTCAACTTCTTCCTCTTCCTCGACAATGGCCTCCGCCAGCGGATCGTGGCGGGGCTCGTATATGCGGGAGGACGATATCGCGCGGCTGGTGCGCCTCCGCCGGATCCCGTCGTCGGTGATCACGCGGGCGCCCGGTGAGGAGATGGAGCCCGTGCTGCAGCCTGGCGAGCGCGTCGTCTTCGGCGCGCACCTCGATCGCGGGCTGGGCCTGCCGGCCTCCGCCTTCTTCCGGCAGTTCCTCGACAACTTCGGCCTGCAGCCGCACCATCTGCCGGCCAACGCCTGCGTCCTCCTCAGCTGTTATGTGGCGTTCATGGAGGCCTACGCCGGCTTGTCGCCGGATATCGACTTCTGGAGCCGGCTGTTCTACTTGAAGGCTCAAACTACTGAGGGCCGCATGCGGGCCTGCGACGCCGCCTCGATCTACACCCGGCCCGGTACGCCTTTCCCCAAGATTCCCACCGTTGACTCGGTGAAGAACTGGCAGATGTCATTCTTCTACGTGCGCAACGAGGGCGAGCTCGTCGACCGGATCAACCTTCCGGAGTTCAACCCGGTTCTCTCGGTGCGGAAGTGATCCGGCTTCCCGAACATCACCTCCAGCGTGATCCGGCCAATCGGCTGGCAGCAGTGGCCAGGCACGATGCCGTGGAAAACGGTGGGGGTGGGGCGCAACTCGGCCTCCTGGATGCCCAGCTTGCGGGCGGTGTCGCGGTAGAGGATGTTAATGCTGCTGCCGCCATCGATGAGGACGCGCGAAAAACGCACGCTGCGCCGGGTTGTGCCGATGGTGGGGTCGAGGACCATGGCGTAGCTGCCCGGCTTCGGCAGGACAGCCGGTGTGTCGCGGCGATCAAAGGTGATGGCCTGCTCTGACCGGTTTAGGTGTCGGGGGACCGGCGGTATGACCGCGTTGACCTCGAGGGAACGGCTCTGCGGGCTCGTCTTGTCCTCGGGCTCGGAGGTGAAGATGATGTAGGTAGCATCTTCGGCCAGATATCGGCCATGTTGCACTTGGTTAGCCTCGTGGTGCTCGAGGTTGGCGTTCTCTCGCGCCGCCTTGACCACCCGGCCCGCCGGCCGGAGGAGGCGGGGGTGGGGGCGGGAGGGGTTCGCCGCTTGTCGGCCGCTTCATGAAGTGGCGGTCGCGGGTGGTGTGGTTGGAGGGGTTCTTGCCGCTGTGGTACTTGCACGGCGAGTCGAGCATCTGCTCGAAGGTGTACTTTGGCTTCCATTGCCGGTCTGTTTGCTTCTGGCGCCGGCTGCCGCCTGGCGCCGCATGGTCCGACACGGCTGCCACATGGGCGGAGCCGTACCGGCGGTCCGGCTGGTCGCTGTGACGCTTGCCGCGGTAGTTGTCCCGCCGGCTGCCATGGGAGCCGCCCTGGGCCGGCTTGTGCTCAGCCGGCTTGTTGTTGTCCCGTCTTGCTGGGGCCGGTGAAATATCAGCCGGCGCCTTGCCGGCTTCCTCCGCCAGCGCGTACTTGTCTGCGATGACCATCAAGGCGGCCATCGTCTTGGGCTCGCTGCGGCGCAGCTTGTGCCACAGCATGGTGTTGGGCCGGCAGCCTCCCATGAAGAAGCTGATGGCTTGCATCTCGGCACGCCCTCGCAGGAGTTGCGCATCTCGCACCAGCGCGTTAGGTACGCGCGATCCGTCTCGTCCGGGCCCTGCTTGCACATCTCAAGCTGTTGAGGGCGACCCGGCCGGCGGTAGGTGCCGGTGAAGTTGCTGATGAAGGCGGCTTCGAAGTCCAGCCAGCCGTTTATGCTGCCGGCTGGCAGGTTGTTGAGCCAGGTGCGGGCGGAGCCGAGCAGCATGAGGGGGGAATAGCGCACAGCCCAGCGCTTGTTGCCTTTGGCGATGCCGACTGCCGTGGAGTAGTCCAGCAGCCAGTCTTCCGGCTTGGCGGTGCCGTCGTACTTGGGGGTGTCGCGCGGGAGCTGGAAGCCGTCGACCATGGGCTCGTTGAGGATCCGCGGCCCGAAGCACTTTGGGCCGGCTGGCCCTTCTTCTTCCACGATGCGGGATTGAACCAGCCGGTCGAGGCGGTCCCGGGCGTCAGTTGGCTCGATGCGCGGGCCCAGCCGGGAGTGGGCCGGCTGGCGAGCGCCGCTGGCCTCTGGAGCCGGACGGTGTGGGCGTCGAGGCTCGGAGTCTTGCTCCTGGTTCCGGCTCGGTGGGGCCCGGCTGCGGCTGCTGCCGCCGCCTGGCTGGTGGCTCGGCCGGCTTGAGGTCGCGTACGTGGCGCGGGAGTCGTTGCGCCGGCTTGGTGCTGGGGAGGTGGACTCGGTCGTATCCCTGGCGTTGCCTGCGGCACCACGAGCGTGAGAAGCTCTAGGGTCTCGGGCGTACCTGGGGTCTTTCGGCCGCTCGTTGGCAGCCTTTACCAACTCAGTCACCCGCGTAGTCTGGCGGCGTAACTCTTCGCCTTCGAGGCGGTGCAGCTCTTCTGCGGCGGCCTCGGCCGCGAGCATGTTCTTGTCGGGGGTGTTGTAGATGGGCAGCTCCATTGACGGAGCCGGCTCGTCCGCGCCGTCGCGGTCGATCTCGGCGCCTAGGTCGCGGCCTCTGCGGCGGATCTGGCCGGCTCGGCTGGGGTTGTCGCCGCCTAGGGTGAGGCCGTGGGCGCGGTTGTACTCGCGCTGGGTGATGTCCCACTGGCGCTTAGCAGCAGCCAGTTCCTCAGTCTGCTTGAGGAGGAGCACGCGGTGCGCCTCCAGGTCTGCCTCGACGGCGGCGGCGGTGGTGAGCGGGGTGCTCAGCTTCGCCCGGACTTCGTCCAGCCGGGATGGTGGTGGTGGCGGCTTTGCGCCTGATGCGGATGCGTGCCCGCCGACGTGGCGCTCCAGGTCGGGGCCGCGAACGCGCGTGGACTTGGAGGGGAGTTCCTCGCCAGCCATCATGACTTGCACGACGGCGGGGCTGGCGGGAGCGGCGCTGCCGGCTCGCGGAGGAGGGCTAGCGCAGCGCAGCACCTGCCGCGGGTAGCGCGGCGGTGCAACGGTGGCGACGTAGACGTCGTGGCCGCCGAAGGAGATGACGCCGCCGCCGGCTGGGAAGGGCCGGTCGGCGAAGCAGCCGGCGTTGTCGGCGAGCGCGGTCGAGGAGCCGAATCTCCCAGATCAAGCCTGAAGCGACTCGCTCGCCGGTGGTGATGGTGAGGCCCGTCCGGATGAAGACACCGGCCGAGGATGCTGAAGGCCCCACGGTGGGCGCCAAATGTCGTTGTATCGTCACGGCATATGCCATAGGGTGGCTAATCGAAGGTGGTTCCTGAGAGATCTCACGGCGGTATCCGGAAGCGGGTATGGGCACGAGCGACACGGCGACGTACCCAGGTTCGAGGCCCTCCTGTGGAGGTAAAACCTCTACTCCTGCTAGAGTGTATATGATATCACACGAGTACAATGGTGCTCCTAGAGCTGTGTCCGGCTGCTCTCGGGAGGCTAAGGGAGACGATGGTCTCTCTCACAGGGCAGCGCTAAGGGTGGAATGGAGTGAGAATGATCGATCCCCTACACGAGAGGGGGTAGTGCGGCTTATATAGGAGCCGGCACTTTACATATAAGACCCTATAGTTCACTGGCCGGCTTGGCCGGCTCCGGCTTCCGCTCCTTCCCGAGGCAGTGACGTCAGGAGCCGTTGAGGCGTAGTGGCCCGTCCCATCCGGCTGCCCAGGTCAGCGGTATGGAGAGGAGGTGTCCCTGTCGCCGTCGGCCAGCCGTAGCCGGTACGGATCGTCGTTAGCCATGATGGCCTGTCCGGCGCGTGGCATCGTTGCTCCACGGTGCCCCGCGCTTTACGAAGATGAAGTCGGCGTGGACTTTGGGAACCCGGATCACCAACCCGGTTCCTTCTAGTGCAAGACTCGCCGGCCTCGAGTCGGTCTCGAGGTACGGACCCCCGGTCGGATATGGCTTGTAGAAGCCGGCCCGGCCTACAGCATTGGCGGCCGTAGCCAGGCCGACTAGGACCTAGAGCCAGCCGGCTTCCGGACCAGCCGGCCACGGCGCCAGCCGGCTGCTCCTCAGCTGGCCTTTGCCGCGAGCCGGCCAGTGGCCAGCCGGCTGCTCCGCGTCCATTGCCCTACCCGGGGTCTTCCCCCCCCCGACACCGCCGGAGCCCGCTGGTTCGTCCGACGACC
>NC_061512.1:155802813-155840555 GCF_022539505.1 Lolium rigidum | reverse complement strand
CACCCATATTACATCCCTCGTAGTGGTACAACGAAACATATGCGAGTCCAAGGTATGTCTATAGAAGTACACACGAACTGTTTACATAAGATCCACACAGCCTCCTACTTTACAATGAGGTAAAACTTCAAATAAAGCTCCGTAAGAACGACTCGTAGTCTATCTTATTGCTAACTCCAGTTCAAGAGCTACTTGGCTTGCTATAGAATTCTAGCTACTTAGGTGCTAGGATTAGGGAAAGGTTCCCTTCTATTACTAGTCTAGGTTTTCCATTTTAGCTGATGCGGAAGTTGACTCCATTAACTCCTTTGATTGGATTCTTCATCTTGTTGCAGTTGACTCCTTTGTCTTCGAGTTCCACGGTAGTTTCTCCTTCGGTGCATTTCTCTAAGAAGGGGGTTCAAACGAGATAGAATGAGTACGAGCGTACTCAGCAAGTTCATATTAGGAAATAGGTGTATCATGCACTAGCTACAGCCATAGGCCAATGCAAGTTTTCATAAACATTTCTTCAAAAGGTTTATTTTATTCTGAAAACTATGCCCGTCAGTCTTCACATGTTGACTAGAACTTCGTGGAGTTCCTTTCCTGCCGCGTTCGCAGTTCCCTTCCCGAACAGAGGAGTGACAGTCACAATTCTTGATACCCTCTGCAGAGGTGCGTTACTTTACCCCACAAGAGATCTTAACCATGTTGCCGGCCGAGAGTATGTCCCCGTCCACACTTCCTTTGGTGTGAGGCCCAAGTATAAGATCCAAGCCAATCACCGCCTTCTCCGCGACCCCGCAAACCCACCCTTTTGTCCGACCGTACACCTCCGCAGACTTCCCCCGATAATACGGCTTTACTCATGGTGTACTCCGGACAATCCCTCATAGATGGTAGAGATTAACATCACTAATGGATGGGGATTTAAAAGGATATCCCAACCTATTGCGGCAGGTGCCTCCAACACCCCACCGTCTCTACCATCCGTTGGCGTGCGTAAGGGAAAAGATACAACTGACTTCCCTGCAGCCATTATAGATCTTATGGATAACGCGATATGTACGGCGCTAGAATCACTCGGACTGGCATTGGTAATTAATCCTAGGGTGATATAACCCATTGCAATGGAACCTCCACCATATCAACACATACCATGGTTCCATTGCCCACCACATAGTCATATTCATAATTGTAAAATAATATTTGCTTTTCAATGCATGAGTGATAAGTATAGTACTTTGCATATAGTTTGATAAAAATAATCAAATGACATGAGCAAGCGATGAACTTGCCTTTCTTGACTGCAAGATTATGCAGGCAAAAGCTTCGATACGTGATAACTCCAAATTCTGAAATACCACCATCGTCCGGTAAGGACAATGTTTAAAGAACTGGCAAAGATGCTATAATGCATAATATGAGATGCAATCGTCCCGAGCGTAACCTAATCTCGATGATTTAGGATGTATGAGTTGTAAAGATTTCTTTAGGTTGGATGCACTTTTAGAATGGTTCTCAAACAAGGTTCTTATTAGGGTTTGGTTATATTAGCATCATAACCAAGTGATATTAGACATCCTAACAATCATACACATACAGAATAGTGATGGAATAATATGTAAAGAACAGTTGTCAATTTTAAGTTCTACAGGTCATGGTTGATGATTACTTATGCTATACTTCAAAAGAATAACTTTTGAAGAACATGTTAATTAAGAAATAATGAGTATTTCAAAGAGGAACTATGGCTTCTATGGGTTGATTGACATTTGTACTTCTAAAGAATAACTTTTGAAGAACAGGTTAAATAAGAATATGAACTACTATACATAGGAGCTATGGCTTTCTAGGGTTTACTATTGAATTCATTTAGTTCCACTAATAGGAACTAGTTGGGTTCTTAAGTTGAATTGGTTCTATATACAACAAGTATGGTAGGTTTATTACTATGGTTTCCCATATACATCATATCAAAGAATGGTTATTAAGATGGTTCCATAGGTTTGTTATTAGGTTTACTATGGTTTCACTATTGCTTTACTAAATAGTCTTTAATGGTTTCTAAGCTAAGTGGCTTATTATTTCCTAAGTAGGTTTTAGTGTAATAGGAGCATGTGTTGTGAATTGCTACACAAGATTGGTACTAGGGTTTATCATTATGGTGCTACTAGGGTTTGATGGTTGAGGTTGATCCTAATGGTGTGATATATAGGATTGATGATCAATGGTGCTAACCTGTGGTAACAAGTTAGGGTTTATACCTAGGTGACATTAGTGGATCATATAGGTTTTAACTAAGAATGGGACATGAAATGATAATCTCATGTGACTTGGTTTTATGCTAGTGGATCCTAAGCATGTATTCAATTGTTGCTAATTAGGGTTCTATATGCCAAGTAAATCTCCCATGATCATATGTGACACATATCTAGGGTTTTTAGAGTTGGTTCTAAGGTGGAATGATCACATGAAATAATGGGTTCAAGGTTCATGTTTATGTTAGAATTAGGGTTTCTAAATTATGGTACAACTCTACAAATGATAATTTACAAGATAGGTGTGATTACTATTTACTTTGAAACAACACTAATAATGGTTTGACATTTTATTCATGTTCACAAGAATTAATAATTAGAGTACTCCTATTTTGGTTTAATTAAGAATCAGGGTTTAATAATTGTTATTAGGGTTTAAAATAATCAAATTGTTAACTAAAGATGTTTAAGTAAATAAGTTTTGATTTACCAAAATAATATTGGCTTATAATCTTTTCTTGAGGTTTTACTATTTAAAGAAAATAGTAAATGGTAATTTGCAAATTAGGGTTTATGAATTACCGCTAATATTTAAGTTAATGCAAATATGATAAATAAAATTGATCTTAACATTTTACTTAGTTACTGAATAATTAAAATTTAATTTTGAAACTTCACTAATTATTGAATTCAAATTGTATTTTAAATAATTGAAATGGCATAATTAATAAGGTTAAAAATAAGTGAATTTTTATTTTGACACACATTTTTGTTTTATATTTTATTTGGGCAGAGTTTATTTTTGTGAACATTTTGATATATTATTCATAATTTTCTGAGTTGATATGAATTTTCTAGAATTTTGCAAAGTTTTAGCTACTTACTGGAATTTGAAATTAACCTAAATACTAAACATACCGATTCGATTACACACAGAGAGACAGACAGGTGGGACCTGCGTGTCCACCTCAGCAGCCACGCGGCAAGGACCGGTCAACCTTGACCGCGTGCTTGACCTCACCGGCGTTTAACCGCCGGCGGTCTGCTGAGGACGGCGCCGCCGTTTTAATGCCCCCCAAGACGAGCTACCGATGGATTTCGACTCCCTGGAATCTAACGAGTACGATAGTGTGGTCACCCTCCTCAGAGGACCACCGGAGCTATGTCGGCGACCTCCTTCCGCGGCGGTTTACTCCGGCCAAATATCGATTGCGAGCTAGAGACGGTTCTAGGAAGCGAGAGTATGCTCTACAGACGCGCTAACTCACCGTGAATCTCAAGGTGTGGTCGGCTCCGGCGATGGTCGACGGAGACGACGGCGATTGATGATTTCCCGGCGAACCCGAGGGAAAGGGAACGCCGAAATTCCTCCTCGACTTGGCTCCCCTTGATGCTCGCTCCTCCAGGGTGATCTACGCGGCCAGGCGCGTCGACTGAGCCACGCCATGGACTCCGGGATGGCTTGTACCGTCGGGTTCGTCATCGACGCCGGCGACAGTACATGGAAGAATACGAGAGATAGAGAGGTTCTGGGAAGAAATGGATGGGCGACGAAGAACAAGGACTATACGGTGATGAGATCCACCTATTTATAGGCCGAGGGGAGCTCTGAGGCCTCGACACGGCGACGACCATGGTCGGGATGTGGCGATGCCTGGAAGCTTCTGGCTGGCATGGATCTCTTCGGCGTGGATAAGCTCGGACGCGAATCGAGTTGGGCGTGGTTCTGAGACTCCTGGTGACATCCGGGCAAGCTTATCGACGAGGAGGTCGTGGCCTACTGGCCTCGCCGCGCTGTCGTGCACGGAGACGAGGACGACGACGTGTTTTATTCTCGCACAATTTTTAAAGACTCCGAAACGGTATTTGGTTCGGGCTGGGCTTGTTCTGGGCTAGCTCCTGGGCTGTTACTGGGCTGCTGAGGGGTTGTAGAGGTGGTGCTGGTCCTGGGCTGCACGACCAGGTGAGCTTTCTCTCTTTTTCTCTCTTTTCTATTTTCTGTTTTTTTTATTTTCTGTTTTGAATTTGTTAGTTGACTTCAAATTTGAATTCTGTTTTGTTTTGCAAGTTCTAAATTATTTGAATATCAAAATAATTTGATAATCATGCTCCCTGCATGGTTTTATTATTTTAAACAAATAGTTTGGTTAGGATTCAATTGAGATCTTGTGAGACTTGAATTAAATAGAAATGGTTTAGGTATTTATCTCAACTCTTTAAATTTGGAAATCAAACCTATTTTGAATGATTTGAAGTTTATAACCAGTGCATGGTAAACATGTCATTAAGTTTTGTTATAATTTAACAATATTGAAGGTTCCCATGTATTTTATATTATGGTTAGAGTTTTAAATTAAATGGTAATGAGAATGGATTGAGTTTATGATTTTATGTGGATGATGATCCTATGTGAAAGGGTTTAGGGTTTTAGTGACGCTTCACTTATTTGAAGTCTAAATAGGCATGAGGCATGGCAGTGGTTTAATTACTAGTGATATACTTATTATTTTATGTGATAGATGAGATCTAATAATCGTATGGTTTAACTTATGATCTATGTCTACAAGGTATAATCATGCATTAGACAAGATCCACTCATTCCTCACTAATCCCAATTTAATATTCCTCTCATCACACTCATCCTAGATTCTTAGGGTTTATAATTAATACTAAGTTGTGATGATTATGGAATTGGTTTCCTAAGGTATTGTTATTGGAATAGGGTTCTCACCTCCAAGATTAAATATTGACTTGAACAACTAGGATTAGTACTACTCTAGTATTCTTGTATGGGCATGGCTATGATTAGTATTATAACTTATCTCACTTCTAAATGTCTTGGAATATCCTAAGGTCCTACTAAAGATATGATGATATGATCCTCTAAATATATGGTTTGCCTAGGGATTCTACCTTGCAATATTCTCGTAGCTTGTTCTTCGAGAAATCTGATAAACCCGCATCTTGTGGTATGCCTCCACCTCCTAGCTTCTTCATCTTGATCCTAGCTAATGTATGGAGTGGCTCTATGTGTGTGTTTCCTTGTATCATGCTACAAGATGACTAAAGGGATGAAGGGTGTGGCTCTATTTATAGGCTTGGGCAAGCTCTAGTATCATGACACATAAGTGGTGACTCTTGTGTTGGTTTGATGAGTAAGGTGCTTGGTTGTCATGCCCTCATCCATAGCAATCCTTTGAGCATGAGGTGGCATAGCTTGGAAAGCAAGTCATGTAGATATTTTCATCCCACATGGCATAGAGATTATCCTCTCATATGATTTATTTTTGGATAGCCAAGTGGCATTTGCTACTAAATATCATGTGTATGGTTTTATTATTGTGGATGAGTCATCATACCATGTATGATTGGATTTATATTATAATATTGGTGAAAAGGTTAATGTTGAGGGTTATTTCTCAAGTTTGGATAGTTGGTGTTTGAATTCACCAAGGCATGATCATATGAGTTTCAAAATACTCATAGTTAGTTTTATTCAAATAGTTTGAACTATAATTCGTAATGTAAATGGATTTAGTTTTATGATATTCCATATACTTAATAAGTTATGATTTAAATAAGAATGTGTGGCTTTTATGCACTTTAGACCCTATGGTTTACCTTATTTATAAGTGAATTAATTTACACACAAAGGTAGTTGCTAACTTTTAAGTGTTAATAAGTTAGGGTTTGATTCTTAAAGAATGTGTTGTTGTAAAGCTAATTCCATTTGATCTAATCCATAGATCAAATCATCTCTACCCAAAACAAGGTTTTAACAAAGATCACAGTGAAGTTTATAGCGCTTGACTTGATGATCTACTTCAGTTCCAGCAAGTCAAGTGAAACTTTAGTTACTGTGACAGGTTTTATTTGAAAGCGCGAAAATTCCCCGGATTTTCTATGCATGAATGCAATGCACACTTTGGTGTTCTCTCATTTTATTGTCTCTAAACCTGGGATATTACAGCCTCTCCCCCTTAAACTGAACTTCGTCCCGAAGTTCAAACGCTCTCATGTTTTGGAATGTTGAAATGTCTTGAACAGATCACCATCCTTTCAAAGTCCATGGTGATCTCATTAGATATAATTGGATATATCCCTTGTCCATATCCTTCCGGATTCTTCTGATATCTGGCATTGATACTTTCTTCAATTCTATGATTTCTTTCAACACTCTAAGCTTATAGGCTTACTATCCAAAAATTCTTGGATTAGGACATCTTATTGAGTTAATGGACTTTACTAATGGCTATGGTGACATCTTCCTATTTAGGTACTTAAAACTTGGTTCTACCAAATTGCAAGTAATCCAGACTGCGGTGTAATATGGCACTACGATTTACTAAATTGCGATACTCAAACCTTAATTTTAAAAGATTTATTTAAGGTAGGGTATTGTTTTCCCTTACTACCATAACGAAAGTAATGGTACTTGGTAAGGTATTACGATAGGCATGGTCCTGGTTGTTTAGTCCTACGAATGGATTAGACTCATTTAGTCCATCCAATCATGGCTTCTAGTTTTAAGCTAGTTATCTTCCTTTTGGTTCTTTAGGTTCCATGAAAGGAATCTTTCTAATAATCATTAGTTTTGGTATGGTCAAACCCTTCGGTCTTTTGTTTTCTTTGGCCTTGATTGTCTTCCAATATCTTCTTCCTCCAACTTCATTATCTAAGGCTTACTTAAGTTCTCTTGGTTTCGAGTAATTACAATTACCTACTTAAGTTAAGGTCTAACCCTTACTTCTTCGAGATATGAACCTCGGCTTCTGTCCGACAACCTCCCGAGAGTACTTTTATATGGGTTATTCCCAACAACCTTATAAAAATAAGATCGGACTTCCTCTCGCCTCGACCTTTTTCTCCGTCTATCATACTCCAAATCATATTTTAATACTTCTCCTTCAACCTTCCTCTCCCCTTGGAGTTTACTAATGATCTTCAAACTTCCTTTCTTCTAATCATTAAACCCCAAGGTTAGAAGTTTAGTCTTGGTCTAACTTGTAGTTTGTACTTTTCTAGAGTCTCACGAAGAATTCTTTGTGGTGTATCCACTCAGTTGTGGGTATCCATTATGAATCCTCCAATTAAAAAAATTTACCAGCTTACGAGATACCAATCGTGAAATACTAGTCGCGGAATCCCCTTTCTTTTAGGTAAAGAAATGTTCGAGTCGTGGCTATCCGGTACCAGCTGCATACTACCTAGTACCAGTATGTAGCTTATTGGATACCAACTTGTGGCTATGTTATGGTTCTAGTCAATTATCTACCTACCAGCTCGTGGCTACTTACATAGTTTTAGATAAGATATACCTCACTTAACATTCTTTCTCTTCATGGTTATCCTATATCAGCCATGGTCTTATTATACCAGCCTACGACTTCACTTGTCTATTTTCCTTCTTCCAGGGTTTGTTTTGCAAGAAACCACTTGTTGACACTATGAAAATAGTATTGTAAGTGACTTCGCTTGCATTCCCTTCTTCCATAATGCATACGGCTCCACTTCTACTACTTCATATTCACTATTTTTCTCACTTTTATGGTACTTCCATGTTGAAATACTCCTTGATTAAGGATAAAAGTGAGTTTTGATTGGTCCTTCCTTCGGAGTATTGTGGTTACTTCCCACAACTTTACTTCCTTCTTCAAGTGAACCTTCATCTTATCTTCAAAATCTTCAGAATTCGTCACTTCCTCACACGAATACCTTTACCCTCTAGACCTATAACATCAAGTAAGAGCTTGATATTGCAACATGCATTTGCATATCAAAGTCAAACTTCATGTATGGATCTAGTCAATCAATGAAAATCCAATAAAATCCAAGAAGATTCAGCTTTGTGTTCATAATACACATCCTTATATGCCTGAATATAGCAGTTGGGTAAGACATCCCTAAACATCAGGATCAGATGTGTAGTATATAACACCACATTACATAGGTTTAGGTCGTGATACTTAGCACGAATACGTGAATTTCTACTATTTGTCTCAACATTTATCTTAATTGCACATTTGCAATGAGACAAACTTGAAACAAAATGGCCTGGGATAGTTGAAGTTAACCTAGTTTTCTTTGGAAGTACTAACAAAATAGTATACCATATATGTGCTATTGAGGACTACTTCCTATAATACAATTAGTTCTAACATGTCTACTCTAAAAACATGATTGTTTAGAATATACCACCTATAACTCTATGATTTCTCTATGTGACATGCTCTCAATAAGCCTTCTTTAAATTAAGGACTATGGTTCTAACATGCTTGACACAGTTTCCAGGATTTTAAGGCCTAAGCTTTCGAATTATTCCTTAAATCTTACTCCTCATCATCCTTTTGTTATCGTACTTATGATGTTCTACTCCATCACATCTTGATTCTCAAGCGAATCATATATGATTACCAACTCTACCATGAAAAGTAGACTTATATGACTCCTATCACTCTTCCTTGCCTCCTATGATTGACTCATCATAGGCATATACTACATTATAGAACTTATCTCCCTTACTTAACATCAGTCATTTGACATTTTATATGATTCTTACTTAACCATAACTTGCATTGGTATACTTCTTCCAATAGGATATCTTCCTTATGGTTGTATCCTCTCTTTGGACTACCATGTATTGTATACCAACTATGGTCTACTACCACCCATTATCTTAAGCTTCAATGGTGTTCTATTTATTTTGGAATGAAACAAGATAACTAATTCACTTTACTAAAGAAAGATAGATAAGAAAGATTGACTCAAGTGTGTCAGGATTATTCTCAAGTGAATACCCATCTCAAGTCAAAAGAATAGTTGGTTTAACTAAGACATCTTCCTATAGACACTACCAAACCTATAGGTCTCCTTTAAAGGGTTTTAATCCTAGGGTCAAAGCATTTGCTCTGATACCAGCTGCGGTGACCCAGCGTACCACTGCATGGTGTAGTACACAAGTCGTTGACATAACACAAGTGAAACACCGTTCCACCCATATTACATCCCTCGCAGTGGTACAACGAAACATATGCGAGTCCAAGGTATGTCTATAGAAGTACACACGAACCGTTTACATAAGATCCACACAGCCTCCTACTTTACGAGTGAGGTAAAACTTCAAATAAAGCTCCAGAAGAACGACTCGTAGTCTATCTTATTGCTAACTCCAGTTCAAGAGCTACTTGGCTTGCTATAGAATTCTAGCTACTTAGGTGCTAGGATTAGGGAAAGGTTCCCTTCTATTACTAGTCTAGGTTTTCCATTTTAGCTGATGCGGAAGTTGACTCCATTAACTCCTTTGATTGGATTCTTCATCTTGTTGCAGTTGTCTCCTTTGTCTTCGAGTTCCACGGTAGTTTCTCCTTCGGTGCATTGCTCTAAGAAGGGGGTTCAAACGAGATAGAATGAGTACGAGCGTACTCAAGCAAGTTCATATTAGGAAATAGGTGTATCATGCACTAGCTACAGCCATAGACCGAAAGTCATAGGCCAATGCAAGTTTTCATAAACATTTCTTCAAAAGGTTTATTTTATTCGAAAACTATGCCCGTCGGTCTTCACAGGTTGACTAGAACTTCGTGGAGTTCCTTTCCTCGCCGCGTTCGCAGCTTCCTTCCCGGAACGAGGAGTGACAAGTCACAATTCTTGATACCCTCTCGCAGAGGTGCGTTACTTTACCCCACAAGAGATCTTAACCATGTTGCCGGCCGAGAGTATGTCCCCGTCCACACTTCCTTTGGTGTGAGGCCCAAGTATAAGATCCAAGCCAATCACCGCCTTCTCCGCGACCCCGCAAACCCACCCTTTTGTCCGACCGTACACCTCCGGTAGACTTCCCCCGATAATACGGCTTTACTCATGGTGTACTCCGGACAATCCCTCATAGATGGTAGAGATTAACATCACTAATGGATGGGGATTTAAAAGGATATCCCAACCTATTGCGGCAGTAGCCTCCAACACCCCACCGTCTCTACCATCCGTTGGCGTGCGAAGGGAAAAGATACAGACTGACTTCCCCGCAGCCATTATAGATCTTATGGATAACGCGATATGTACGGCGCTAGAATCACCTGGACGGCATTGGTAATTAATCCTAGGGTGATATAACCCATTGCAATGGAACCTCCACCATATCAACACATACCATGGTTCCATTGCCCACCACATAGTCATATTCATAATTGTAAAATAATATTTGCTTTTCAATGCATGAGTGATAAGTATAGTACTTTGCATATAGTTTGATAAAAATAATCAAATGACATGAGCAAGCGATGAACTTGCCTTTCTTGACCGCAAGATTATGCGGGCAAAAGCTTCGATACGTGATAACTCCAAATTCTGAAATACCACCATCGTCCGGTAAGGACAATGTTTAAAGAACTGGCAAAGATGCTATAATGCATAATATGAGATGCAATCGTCCCGAGCGTAACCTAATCTCGATGATTTAGGATGTATGAGTTGTAAAGATTTCTTTAGGTTGGTTGCACTTTTAGAATGGTTCTCAAACAAGGTTCTTATTAGGGTTTGGTTATATTAGCATCATAACCAAGTGATATTAGACATCCTAACAATCATACACATACAGAATAGTGATGGAATAATATGTAAAGAACAGTTGTCAATTTTAAGTTCTACAGGTCATGGTTGATGATTACTTATGCTATACTTCAAAAGAATAACTTTTGAAGAACATGTTAATTAAGAAATAATGAGTATTTCAAAGAGGAACTATGGCTTCTATGGGTTGATTGACATTTGTACTTCTAAAGAATAACTTTTGAAGAACAGGTTAAATAAGAATATGAACTACTATACATAGGAGCTATGGCTTTCTAGGGTTTACTATTGAATTCATTTAGTTCCACTAATAGGAACTAGTTGGGTTCTTAAGTTGAATTGGTTCTATATACAACAAGTATGGTAGGTTTATTACTATGGTTTCCCATATACATCATATCAAAGAATGGTTATTAAGATGGTTCCATAGGTTTGTTATTAGGTTTACTATGGTTTCACTATTGCTTTACTAAATAGTCTTTAATGGTTTCTAAGCTAAGTGGCTTATTATTTCCTAAGTAGGTTTTAGTGTAATAGGAGCATGTGTTGTGAATTGCTACACAAGATTGGTACTAGGGTTTATCATTATGGTGCTACTAGGGTTTGATGGTTGAGGTTGATCCTAATGGTGTGATATATAGGATTGATGATCAATGGTGCTAACCTGTAGTAACAAGTTAGGGTTTATACCTAGGTGACATTAGTGGATCATATAGGTTTTAACTAAGAATGGGACATGAAATGATAATCTCATGTGACTTGGTTTTATGCTAGTGGATCCTAAGCATGTATTCAATTGTTGCTAATTAGGGTTCTATATGCCAAGTAAATCTCCCATGATCATATGTGACACATATCTAGGGTTTTTAGAGTTGGTTCTAAGGTGGAATGATCACATGAAATAATGGGTTCAAGGTTCATGTTTATGTTAGAATTAGGGTTTCTAAATTATGGTACAACTCTACAAATGATAATTTACAAGATAGGTGTGATTACTATTTACTTTGAAACAACACTAATAATGGTTTGACATTTTATTCATGTTCACAAGAATTAATAATTAGAGTACTCCTATTTTGGTTTAATTAAGAATCAGGGTTTAATAATTGTTATTAGGGTTTAAAATAATCAACTTGTTAACTAAAGATGTTTAAGTAAATAAGTTTTGATTTACCAAAATAATATTGGCTTATAATCTTTTCTTGAGGTTTTACTATTTAAAGAAAATAGTAAATGGTAATTTGCAAATTAGGGTTTATGAATTACCGCTAATATTTAAGTTAATGCAAATATTTAAGTTAATATTTAAGTTACTGAATAGTTAAAATTTAATTTTGAAACTTCACTAATTATTGAATTCAAATTGTATTTTAAATAATTGAAATGGCATAATTAATAAGGTTAAAAATAAGTGAATTTTTATTTTGACACACATTTTTGTTTTATATTTTATTTGGGCAGAGTTTATTTTTGTGAACATTTTGATATATTATTCATAATTTTCTGAGTTGATATGAATTTTCTAGAATTTTGCAAAGTTTTAGCTACTTACTGGAATTTGAAATTAACCTAAATACTAAACATACCGATTCGATTACACACAGAGAGACGGACAGGTGGGACTGCGTGTCCACCTCAGCAGCCACGCGGCAAGGACCGGTCAACCTTGACCGCGTTCTTGACCTCACCGGCGTTTAACCGCCGGCGGTCTGCTGAGGACGGCGCCGCCGTTTTAATGCCCCCCAAGACGAGCTACCGATGGATTTCGACTCCCTGGAATCTAACGAGTACGATAGTGTGGTCACCCTCCTCAGAGGACCACCGGAGCTATGTCGGCGACCTCCTTCCGCGGCGGTTTACTCCGGCCAAATATCGATTGCGAGCTAGAGACGGTTCTAGGAAGCGAGAGTATGCTCTACAGACGCGCTAACTCACCGTGAATCTCAAGGTGTGGTCGGCTCCGGCGATGGTCGACGGAGACGACGGCGATTGATGATTTCCCGGCGAACCCGAGGGAAAGGGAACGCCGAAATTCCTCCTCGACTTGGCTCCCCTTGATGCTCTGCTCCTCCAGGGTGATCTACGCGGCCAGGCGCGTCGACTGAGCCACGCCATGGACTCCGGGATGGCTTGTACCGTCGGGTTCGTCATCGACGCCGGCGACAGTACATGGAAGAATACGAGAGATAGAGAGGTTCTTGGAAGAAATGGATGGGCGACGAAGAACAAGGACTATACGGTGATGAGCTCCACCTATTTATAGGCCAAGGGGAGCTCTGAGGCCTCGACACAGCGACGGCCATGGTCGGGATGTGGCGATGCCTGGAAGCTTCTGGCTGGCATGGATCTCTTCGGCGTGGATAAGCTCGGACGCGAATCGAGTTGGGCGTGGTTCTGAGAGTCCTGGTGACATCCGGGCAAGCTTATCGACGAGGAGGTCGTGGCCTACTGGCCTCGCCGCGCTGTCGTGCACGGAGACGAGGACGACGACGTGTTTTATTCTCGCACAATTTTTAAAGACTCCGAAACGGTATTTGGTTCGGGCTGGGCTTGTTCTGGGCTAGCTCCTGGGCTGTTACTGGGCTGCTGAGGGGTTGTAGAGGTGGTGCTGGTCCTGGGCTGCTGCTGGGCTGCACGACCAGGTGAGCTTTCTCTCTTTTTCTCTCTTTTCTATTTTCTGTTTTTTTTTATTTTCTGTTTTGAATTTGTTAGTTGACTTCAAATTTGAATTCTGTTTTGTTTTGCAAGTTCTAAATTATTTGAATATCAAAATAATTTGATAATCATGCTCCCTGCATGGTTTTATTATTTTAAACAAATAGTTTGTTTAGGATTCAATTGAGATTTTGTGAGACTTGAATTAAATAGAAATGGTTTAGGTATTTATCTCAACTCTTTAAATTTGGGAGTCAAACCTATTTTAAATGATTTGAAGTTTACAACCAGTGCATAGTAAACATGTTATTAAGTTTTGTTATTACTTAACAATATTGAAGGTTCCCATGTATTTTATATTATGGTTAGAGTTTTAAATTAAATGGTAATGAGAATGGATTGAGTTTATGATTTTATGTGGATGATGATCCTATGTGAAAGGGTTTAGGGTTTTAGTGACGCTTCACTTATTTGAAGTCTAAATAGGCATGAGGCATGGCAGGGTTTAATTACTAGTGATATACTTATTATTTTATGTGATAGATGAGATCTAATAATCGTATGGTTTAACTTATGATCTATGTCTACAAGGTATAATCATGCATTAGACAAGATCCACTCATTCCTCACTAATCCCAATTTAATATTCCTCTCATCACACTCATCCTAGATTCTTAGGGTTTATAATTAATACTAAGTTGTGATGATTATGGAATTGGTTTCCTAAGGTATTGTTATTGGAATAGGGTTCTCACCTCCAAGATTAAATATTGACTTGAACAACTAGGATTAGTACTACTCTAGTATTCTTGTATGGGCATGGCTATGATTAGTATTATAACTTATCTCACTTCTAAATGTCTTGGAATATCCTAAGGTCCTACTAAAGATATGATGATATGATCCTCTAAATATATGGTTTGCCTAGGGATTCTACCTTGCAATATTCTGTAGCTTGTTCTTCAGGAAATCTGATAAACCTGCATCTTGTGGTATGCCTCCACCTCCTAGCTTCTTCATCTTGATCCTAGCTAATGTATGGAGTGGCTCTATGTGTGTGTTTCCTTGTATCATGCTACAAGATGACTAAAGGGATGAAGGGTGTGGCTCTATTTATAGGCTTGGGCAAGCTCTAGTATCATGACACATAAGTGGTGACTCTTGTGTTGGTTTGATGAGTAAGGTGCTTGGTTGTCATGCCCTCATCCATAGCAATCCTTTGAGCATGAGGTGGCATAGCTTGGAAAGCAAGTCATGTAGATATTTTCATCCCACATGGCATAGAGATTATCCTCTCATATGATTTATTTTTGGATAGCCAAGTGGCATTTGCTACTAAATATCATGTGTATGGTTTTATTATTGTGGATGAGTCATCATACCATGTATGATTGGATTTATATTATAATATTGGTGAAAAGGTTAATCTTGAGGGTTATTTCTCAAGTTTGGATAGTTGGTGTTTGAATTCACCAAGGCATGATCATATGAGTTTCAAAATACTCATAGTTAGTTTTATTCAAATAGTTTGAACTATAATTCGTAATGTAAATGGATTTAGTTTTATGATATTCCATATACTTAATAAGTTATGATTTAAATAAGAATGTGTGGCTTTTATGCACTTTAGACCCTATGGTTTACCTTATTTATAAGTGAATTAATTTACACACAAAGGTAGTTGCTAACTTTTAAGTGTTAATAAGTTAGGGTTTGATTCTTAAAGAATGTGTTGTTGTAAAGCTAATTCCATTTGATCTAATCCATAGATCAAATCATCTCTACCCAAAACAAGGTTTTAACAAAGATCACAGTGAAGTTTATAGCGCTTGACTTGATGATCTACTTCAGTTCCAGCAAGTCAAGTGAAACTTTAGTTAATGTGACAGGTTTTATCTGAAAGCGCGAAAATTCCCCGGATTTTCTATGCATGAATGCAATGCACACTTTGGTGTTCTCTCATTTTATTGTCTCTAAACCTGGGATATTACATGTGGGTCATCAGAAGCCAAGTTATCCATTGGGAAAGATCAATCTCGACGTTCAGTTTGGAACCCGAGAGAATTAAAGAAGAGAGAAGCTGGAGTTCGAAGTTGTGGATTTTCTGTCACAGTATCATGCTCTGTTAGGACAACCCGCTTATGCCAGATTTATGGCGGTACCACATTACACATACTTGTTGTGGAGACTCCCTGGACCCAAGGGCCCAATTACAGTAAAGGGGAGTTTTGCTCTGGCAGATAAGTGCGACAAGGATTTTCGTCGCTTGTCAGAAACTTTCGGGATGCAGGCAGAATACATGGCGTCAAGGTTAACAACTGATTATGATGTGCTGCCTGACGGAGGGAGGCTACTGAAGGAGCAAACCTTCGACACCTCCAAGAATTCAAAGGAAGTAACCTGACGGATCCTAAGAAGACGACAGCTATCGCAACAAACATGGATAGCTCATAGGAAAGCGCGCTCGTCGAGTTCCTCCGCGAGCGCTTGGAAATCTTCGCATGATGTCCAGCTGACATGCCAGGAGTACCCAGGGAACTGATGCGTGCAGTTAACACACGTCCGTTGGGAACCCCAAGAGGAAGGTGTGATGCAGACAGTAGCAAGTTTTCCCTCAGAAAGAAACCAAGGTTTATCGAACCAGGAGGAGCCAAGAAGCACGTTGAAGGTTGATGGTGGCGGAATGTAATGCGGCGCAACACCGGGGATTCCGGCGCCAACGTGGAACCTGCACAACACAACCAAAGTACTTTGCCCCAACGAAACGAGTGAGGTTGTCAATCTCACCGGCTTGCTGTAACAAAGGATTAACCGTATTGTGTGGATGATGATTGTTTGCGAGAGAACAAGTAAAACAAGTATTGCAACAGATTTGTATTTCGGTATAAAAGAATGGACCGGGGTCCACAGTTCACTAGAGGTGTCTCTCCCATAAGATAAAAGCATGTTGGGTGAACAAATTACGGTCGGGCAATTGACAAATAGAGAGGGCATAACAATGCACATACATGATATGATAAATATAGTGAGATTTAATTGGGCATTACGACAAAGTACATAGACCGCTATCCAGACATGCATCTATGCCTAAAAAGTCCACCTTCGGGTTATCATCCGAACCCCTTCCAGTATTAAGTTGCAAAACAACGGACAATTGCATTAAGTATGGTGCGTAATGTAATCAATAACTACATCCTTAGACATAGCATCAATGTTTTATCCCTAGTGGCAACAACACATCCACAACCTTAGAACTTTTCATCACTCGTCCCGCATTTAATGGAGGCATGAACCCACTATCGAGCATAAATACTCCCTCTTGGAGTTAAGAGCAAAAACTTGGCCGAGCCTCTACTAATAACGGAGAGCATGCAAGATCATAAACAACACATAGGTAATAGATTGATAATTAACATAACATAGTATTCTCTATCCATCGGATCCCGACAAACACAACATATAGTATTATAGATAGATGATCTTGATCATGTTAGGCAGCTCACAAGATCCAACAATGAAGCACATTGAGGAGAAGACAACCATCTAGCTACTGCTATGGATCCATAGTCCAGGGATGAACTACTCACTCATCACTCCGGAGGCGATCATGGCGATGAAGAGTCCTCCGGGAGATGAATCCCCTCTCCGGCAGGGTGCCGGAGGTGATCTCCAGAATCCCCCGAGATGGGATTGGCGGCGGCGGCGTCTCAGTAAGGTTTTCCGTATCGTGGCTCTCGGTAGAGAGGGTTTCGCGACAAAGGCTTTAAGTAGGCGGAAGGGCAACGCGGGGGGCCACACGAGGGCCCCACACGCCAGGCTGGCGCGGCCAGGGGCCAGGCCGCGCCGCCCTAGCGTGTTGATACGTCTCCGACGTATCGATAATTTCTTATGTTCTATGCCATATTATTGATGATACCTACATGTTTTATGCACACTTTATGTCATATTCGTGCATTTTCTGGAACTAACCTATTAACAAGATGCCGAAGTGCCGGTTCCGTTTTCTGCTGTTTTTGGTTTCGAAATCCTAGTAACGAAATATTCTCGGAATTGGACGAAACGAAGACCCGGGGGCCTATTTTTCCACGGAGCTTCCGGAAGACCGAAGAGCATACGAAGTGGGGCCACGAGGTGGCGACACCACATGGCGGCGCGGCCAAGGGGGGCTCGCGCCGCCCTATGGTGTGGGCCCCTCGTCGGGCCCCGACTCTCGCCCTTCCGCCTACTTAAAGCCTCCGTCGCGAAACCCCCGAGGCGAAAAAACCACGATACGGAAAACCTTACTCGGACGCCGCCGCCGCCGATCCCATCTCGGGGGATTACTGGAGATCTCCTCCGGCACCCTGCCGGGAGAGGGGATTCATCTCCCGGAGGACTCTACACCGCCATGGTCGCCTCCGAAGTGATGAGTGAGTAGTTCACCCCTGGACTATGGGTCCATAGCAGTAGCTAGATGGTTGTCTTCTCCTCATTGTGCTTCATTGTTGGATCTTGTGAGCTGCCTAACATGATCAAGATCATCTATCCGTAATACTCTATGTTGTGTTTGTCGGGATCCGATGGATAGAGAATACCATGTCATGTTAATTATCAAGTTATTACATATGTGTTGTTTATGATCTTGCATGCTCTCCGTTACTAGTAGAGGCTCTGGCCAAGTTTTTGCTTTTAACTCCAAGAGGGAGTATTTATGCTCGATAGTGGGTTCATGCCCGCATTGACACCTGGGACAGTGACAGAAAGTTCTAAGGTTGTGTTGTGCTGTTGCCACTAGGGATAAAACATTGGCGCTATGTCCGAGGATGTAGTTGTTGATTACATTACGCACCATACTTAATGCAATTGTCTGTTGCTTTGCAACTTAATACCGGAGGGGGTTCGGATGATAACCTCGAAGGTGGACTTTTTAGGCATAGATGCGGTTGGATGGCGGTCTATGTACTTTGTCGTAATGCCCAATTAAATCTCACTATACTTATCATGTCATGTATGTGCATTGTTATGCCCTCTCTATTTGTCAATTGCCCGACTGTAATTTGTTCACCCAACATGCTTTTATCTTATGGGAGAGACACCTCTAGTGAACTGTGGACCCCGGTCCATTCTTAAATACTGAAATACAAATCTGCTGCAATACTTGTTTTACTGTTTTCTCTGCAAACAATCATCTTCCACACAATACGGTTAATACTTTGTTACAGCAAGCCGGTGAGATTGACAACCTCACTGTTTCGTTGGGGCAAAGTACTTTGGTTGTGTTGTGCAGGTTCCACGTTAGCGCCGGAATCCCGGTGTTGCGCCGCACTACATCCCGCCGCCATCAACCTTCAACGTGCTTCTTGGCTCCTCCTGGTTCGATAAACCTTGGTTTCTTTCTGAGGGAAAACTTGCTGCCGTGCGCATCATACCTTCCTCTTGGGGTTGCCCAACGAACGTGTGAAATACACGCCATCACGTGTCGGCGCCTCGTGGCCCCACTTCCTTTCCCCTTCGGTCTTCTGGAAGCTTCGTGCAAAAATAGGACCCTGGGCGTTGATTTCGTCCAATTCCGAGAATATTTCTTTACTAGGATTTACGAAACCAAAAACAGCGAGAAAACAAGAATCGGCTCTTCGGCATCTCGTTAATAGGTTAGTGCCGGAAAATGCATAAATACGACATATAATGTGTATAAAACATGTAGATATCATAAATAATGTAGCATGGAACATAAGAAATTATTGATACGTCGGAGACGTATCAGCATCCCCAAGCTTAGTTCCATATGTGATACATCTCCGACGTATCGATAATTTCTTATGTTCCATGCCACATTATTGATGATATCTACACGTTTTATACACATTATATGTTGTATTTATGCATTTTCCGGCACTAACCTATTGAGCCGAGTCTTGTCGTTTCTGCTGTTTTTGGTTTCGAAATCCTACAAAGAAAATATTCTCGGAATTGGACGAAATCAACGCCCGTGGTCCTATTTTGCACGAAGTTTCCAAAGACCGAGGGGAAAGGAAGTGGGGCCACGAGGCGCCGCCACAGCAGGGCGGCGCGGCCCGGGTCTTGGCCGCGCGGCCCGGCGTGTGGGGCCCTCGTGTGGCCCCCCGCGTTGCCCTTCCGCCTACTTAAAGCCTTCGTCGCGAAACCCCCAGTACGGAGAACCACGATACGGAAAACCTTACTGAGACGCCGCCGACGCCAATCCCATCTCGGGGGATTCTGGAGATCACCTCCGGCACCCTGCCGGAGAGGGAAATCATCTCCCGGAGGACTCTTCACCGCCATGGTCGCCTCCGGAGTGATGAGTGAGTAGTTCACCCCTGGACTATGGGTCCATAGCAGTAGCTAGATGGTTGTCTTCTCCTCATGTGCTTCATTGTCGGATCTTGTGAGCTGCCTAACATGATCAAGATCATCTATCCGTAATTCTATATGTTGTGTTTGTCGGGATCCGATGGATAGAGAATACTATGTTATGTTGATTATCAATCTATTACCTATGTGTTGTTTATGATCTTGCATGCTCTCCGTTATTAGTAGAGGCTCTGGCCAAGTTTTTGCTCTTAACTCCAAGAGGGAGTATTTATGCTCGATAGTGGCTTCATGCCTCCATTAAATCTGGGACAGTGACAGAAAGTTCTAAGGTTGTGGATGTGCTTGTTGCCACTAGGGATAAAACATTGATGCTATGTCCGGGGATGTAGTTATTGATTACATTACGCACCATACTTAATGCAATTGTCCTGTTGTTTTACAACTTAATACCGGAAGGGGTTCGGATGATAACCTGAAGGTGGACTTTTCGAGCATAGATGCATGCTGGATAGCGGTCTATGTACTTTGTCGTAATGCCCAATTAAATCTCACAATATTCATCATATCATGTATGTGCATTGTCATGCCCTCTCTATTTGTCAATTGCTCGATCGTAATTTGTTCACCCAACATGCTATTTATCTTATGGGAGAGACACCTCTAGTGAAGCTGTGGACCCCGGTCCATTCTTTTACATCGAAATACAATCTACGGCAATACTTGTTCTCTCATTTCTCGCAAACAATCATCATCCACACTATACATCTAATCCTTTGTTACAGCAAGCCGGTGAGATTGACAACCTCAGCTGTTTCGTTGGGGCAAAGTACTTTGGTTGTGTTGTGCAGGTTCCACGTTGGCGCCGGAATCTCTGGTGTTGCGCCACACTACATCCCGCCGTCATCAACCTTCAACGTGCTTCTTGGCTCCTCCTGGTTCGATAAACCTTGGTTTCTTTCTAAGGGAAAACTTGCTGCTGTGCGCATCATACCTTCCTCTTGGGGTTCCCAACGAACGTGTGAGTTACACGCCATCAAGCTCTTTTTACGGCGCCGTTGCCGGGAGATCAAGACACGCTGCAAGGGAGTCTCCACAATCCAATCTCTTTACTTTGTTTTTGTCTTGCTTTATTTTATTTACTACTTTGTTTGCTGCATTATATCAAAACACAAAAAAAATAGTTGCTAGCTTTACTTTATTTACTGTCTTGCACTCTATATCAAAAACACAATAAAATTAGTTATTTATATTTGTTTTACTTATTTCAACATGTTTCCCTTTAATTTTACCGTAAAAGACATACCGGTAGGACGTGGGTCTATAATTGGGAGAAATAATATAGAAGAATTTTTCAATCATGTTAGTACCGTTGAAGATTTTGAAGAAAGACACTTGGTAGAACTTGCTCCTACTTATGAAATTGCTGCTGCTGCTTTAGTTCGCATGTTGGAAACCAAATTTGTTAATCTCAATCCTATAATCCAACACATGTTTCTTACACTCGGTGATATGGAAGAAGGGGAAAAGAAAGATTTTGTTTTAGAAACCCTTCTTAGAGAATTTGGTGGTATAGCAAAAGAGGCTAGAAAGGTCTTTATTAAATATAAGATGCTTGGTTCTTATACTAATTTTGTTAGTATCTTTGAAAAGATGGACATGGAGAGAGTAAGGTACACTAATAATATTAATGATGGTGGGGAGATCAAAGCACCAATACCATGTAAGCTCCTAGCGATGAATGAAGCGCTAGAAAATAACTATGCTTGGCTTGTTCCTGAAAATTTGTTTGATGAGAGTAGCAAACCCAAGACTAATGAAAAGGGAGCCGCTGAAACTTATGTATCCAATATACTATGCATGGTTGAGAAAACTCCAAACCCCGCTGAAGATGCATCACCTCTTGATAATACTTGATATACACTTTCTGCGCCTAGCTGAAAGGCGTTAAAGAAAAGCGCTTATGGGAGACAACCCATGTTTTTACTACAGTTTTTTTTTTTATATTTGAGTCTTGGAAGTTGTTTACTACTGTAGCAACCTCTCCTTATCTTAGTTTTGTGCATTGTTGTGCCAAGTAAAGTCGTTGATAGTAAGGTTCATACTAGATTTGGATTGCTGCGCAGTAACAGATTTCTTTGCTGTCACGAATTCCGACCTGCCTCTCTGTAGGTAGCTCATAAAATTATGCCAATTTACGTGCGTGATCCTCAGATATGTACGCAATTTTCATTCAATTTGGGAATTTTCATTTGAGCAAGTCTGGTGCCTCAATAAAATCCATTTTTACGGACTGTTCTGTTTTGACAGATTCTGCCTTTTATTTCGCATTGCCTCTTTTGCTATGTTGGATGAATTTATTTGATCCATTAATGTCCGATAGCTTTGTGCAATGTCCGAAGTGTTAAGAATGATTATGTCACCTCTCGAACATGTTAATTTTTATTGTACACTAACTCTCTAATGAGTTGTTTCGAGTTTGGTGTGGAGGAAATTTTCAAGGATCAAGAGAGGGAAATGATGCAATATGATCAAGGAGAGTGAAAGCTCTAAGCTTGGGGATGCCCCGGTGGTTCACCCCTGCATATTTTAAGAAGACACAAGCGTCTAAGCTTGGGGATGCCCAAGGCATCCCCTTCTTCATCGACAACATTATCAGGTTCCTCCCCTGAAACTATATTTTTATTCCATCACATCTTATGTGCTTTACTTGGAGCGTCGGTTTGTTTTTGTTTTTGTTTGAATAAAATGGATCCTAGCATTCATTGTGCGGGAGAGAGACACGCTCCGCTGTTGCATATGGACAAGTATGTCCTTAGGCTTTACTCATAGTATTCATGGCGAAGGTTGAATCTTCTTCGTTAAATTGTTATATGGTTGGAATCGGGAAATGCTACATGTAGTAATTGTAAAATGTCTTGAATAATTTGATACTTGGCAATTGTTGTGCTCATGTTTAAGCTCTTGCATCATATACTTTGCACCCATTAATGAAGAAACACCTAGAGCTTGCTAAATTTGGTTTGCATATTTGGTCTCTCTAAAGTCTAGATAATTTCTAGTATTGAGTTTTGAACAACAAGGAAGACGGTGTAGAGTCTTATAATGTTTACAATATGTCTTTTATGTGAGTTTTGCTGCACCGGTTCATCCTTGTGTTTGTTTCAAATAACCTTGCTAGCCTAAACCTTGTATCGAGAGGGAATACTTCTCATGCATCCAAAATCCTTGAGCCAACCATTATGCCATTTGTGTCCACCATACCTACCTACTACATGGTATTTCTCCGCCATTCTAAAGTAAATTGCTTGAGTGCTACCTTTAAAATTTCCATCCTTTACCTTTGCAATATATAGCTCATGGGACAAATAGCTTAAAAACTATTGTGGTATTGAATATGTACTTATGCACTTTATCTCTTATTAAGTTGCTTGTTGTGCGATAACCATGTTTCCTGGGGGCGCCATCAACTACTCTTTGTTGAATATCATGTGAGTTGCTATGCATGTCCGTCTTGTCTGAAGTAAGGGATATCTACCACTTTAAATGGTTAGAGCATGCATATTGTTAGAGAAGAACATTGGGCCGCTAACTAAAGCCATGAATCATGGTGGAAGTTTCAGTTTTGGACATATATCCTCAATCTCATATGAGAACACTAATTGTTGCTACATGCTTATGCATTAAAGAGGAGTCCATTATCTGTTGTCCATGTTGTCCCGGTATGGATGTCTAAGTTGAGAATAATCAAAAGCGAGAAATCCAAAATGCGAGCTTTCTCCTTAGACCTTTGTACATGCGGCATGGAAGTACCCCTTTGTGACACTTGGTTAAAACATGTGTATTGCGATGATCTCGGTAGTCCAAGCTAATTAGGACAAGGTGCGGGCACTATTAGTATACTATGCATGAGGCTTGCAACTTGTAAGATATAATTTACATGATACATATGCTTTATTACTACCGTTGACAAAATTGTTTCATGTTTTCAAAATAAAAGCTCTAGCACAAATATAGCAATCAATGCTTTTCCTCTACGAAGGACCATTCTTTTACTTTTATGTTGAGTCAGTTCACCTATTTCTCTCCACCTCAAGAAGCAAACACTTGTGTGAACTGTGCATTGATTCCTACACACTTGCATATTGCACTTGTTATATTACTCTATGTTGACAATTATCCATGAGATATACATGTTATAAGTTGAAAGCAACCGCTGAAACTTAATCTTCCCTTGTATTGTTTCAATACCTTTACTTTGATTTATTGCTTTATGAGTTAACTCTTATGCAAGACTTATTGATGCTTGTCTTTAAGTACTATTCATGAAAAGTCTTTGCTTTATGATTCAGTTGTTTACTCATGTCATTACCATTGTTTTGATCGCTGCATTCATTACATATGTTTACAATAGTATGATCAAGGTTATGATGGCATGTCACTCCGTAAATTATCCGTGTTATCGTTTACCTGCTCGGGACGAGCGAGAACTAAGCTTGGGGATGCCGATACGTCTCCGACGTATCGATAATTTCTTATGTTCCATGCCACATTATTGATGATATCTACATGTTTTATACACATTATATGTTGTATTTATGCATTTTCCGGCACTAACCTATTAACGAGATGCCGAAGAGCCGATTCTTGTTTTACTGCTGTTTTTGATTTCAGAAATCCTACAAAGGAAATATTCTCGGAATTTGACGAAATCAACGCCGAGGGTCCTATTTTTGCACGAAGCTTCCAGAAGACCGAGGGGGAAAGGAAGTGGGGCCATGAAGCGCCGCCACAGCAGGGCGGCGCGGCCCAGGTCTTGGCCGCGCGGCCCTGGCGTGTGGGGCCCTCGTGTGGCCCCCCGCGTTGCCCTTCCGCCTACTTAAAGCCTTCGTCGCGAAACCCCCAGTACGGAGAACCACGATACGGAAAACCATACTGAGACGCCGCCGACGCCAATCCCATCTCGGGGGATTCTGGAGATCACCTCCGACACCCTGCCGGAGAGGGGAATCATCTCCCGGAGAACTCTTCGCCGCCATGGTCGCCTCCGGAGTGATGAGTGAGTAGTTCACCCTGGACTATGGGTCCATAGCAGTAGCTAGATGGTTGTCTTCTCCTCATGTGCTTCATTGTCGGATCTTGTGAGCTGCCTAACATGATCAAGATCATCTATCCGTAATTCTATATGTTGTGTTTGTCGGGATCCGATGGATAGAGAATACTATGTTATGTTGATTATCAATCTATTACCTATGTGTTGTTTATGATCTTGCATGCTCTCCGTTATTAGTAGAGGCTCTGGCCAAGTTTTTGCTCTTAACTCCAAGAGGGAGTATTTATGCTCGATAGTGGCTTCATGCCTCCATTAAATCTGGGACAGTGACAGAAAGTTCTAAGGTTGTGGATGTGCTTGTTGCCACTAGGGATAAAACATTGATGCTATGTCCGAGGATGTAGTTATTGATTACATTACGCACCATACTTAATGCAATTGTTTGTTGTTTTACAACTTAATACCGGAAGGGGTTCGGATGATAACCTCGAAGGTGGACTTTTCGAGCATAGATGCATGCTGGATAGCGGTCTATGTACTTTGTCGTAATGCCAAATTAAATCTCACAATATTCATCATATCATGTATGTGCATTGTCATGCCCTCTCTATTTGTCAATTGCCTGACTGTAATTTGTTCACCCAACATGCTATTTATCTTATGGGAGAGACACCTCTAGTGAAGTGTGGACCCCGGTCCATTCTTTTACACTGAAATACAATCTACTGCAATACTTGTTCTACTGTTTTCTGCAAACAATCATCATCCATACTATACATCTAATCCTTTGTTACAGCAAGCCGGTGAGATTGACAACCTCACTGTTTCGTTGGGGCAAAGTACTTTGGTTGTGTTGTACAGGTTCCACGTTGGCGCCGGAATCTCTGGTGTTGCACCGCACTACATCCCGCCGCCATCAACATTCAACGTGCTTCTTGGCTCCTCCTGGTTCGATAAACCTTGGTTTCTTTCTGAGGGTAAACTTGCTGCTGTGCGCATCATACCTTCCACTTGGGGTTCCCAACGAACGTGTGAGTTACACGCCATCAATATGCAACAGCGGAGCGTGTCTCTCTCCCACACAATGAATGGTAGGATCCATTTTATTCAAACAAAAACAAAAACAAAAACAAACCGACGCTCCAACTAAAGCACATAAGATGTGATGGAATAAAAATATAGTTTCAGGGGAGAAACCTGATGGTGTTGTCGATGAAGAAGGGGATGCCTTGGGCATCCCCAAGCTTACACGCTTGAGTCTTCTTAAAATATGCAGGGGTGAACCACCGGGGCATCCCAAGCTTAGAGCTTTCACTCTCCTTGATCATATCGTATCATTTCCCTCTCTTGATCCTTGAAAACTTCCTCCACACCAAACTCAAAACAACTCATTAGAGGGTCAGTGCACAATCAAAATTTACATGTTCAGAGGTGACATAATCATTCTTAACACTTCTGGACATTGCACAAAGCTACTGAAAGTCAATGGAATAGAAAAACCCATCAAGCATATCAAAACAGGCAATGCGAAATAAAAGGCAGAATCTGTCAAAACAGAACAGTTCATAAAGACGAATTTTATTGAGGCACCAGACTTGCTCAGATGAAAATGCTCAAATTTAATGAAAGTTGCGTACATATCTGAGGATCACTCACGTAAATTGGCATAATTTTCTGAGTTACCTACAGAGAATTAGGCCCAGATTCGTGACGATGAAAGAAATCTGTTTCTGCGCAGTAATCCAAATCTAGTATGAACCTTACTATCAACGACTTTACTTGGCACAACAATGCACAAAACTAAGATAATGAGAGGTTGCTACAGTAGTAACAACTTCCAAGACTCAAATATAAAATAAAAGTACTGTAGTAAAAACATGGGTTGTCTCCCATAAGCGCTTTTCTTTAACGCCTTTTAGCTAGGCGCAGAAAGTGTATATCAAGTATTATCAAGAGATGCAGTATCAACATTATTTTCACAATTTATCCAATTGGGTATCTTAGATGCTCCCTTATCTGTAGTGGTACTAAGGGCTTTGTCAATTTTAGGCATATAATAATATTTTTTTGGTTTAGGCACTTTAGAGACATACATAAACTTTTGCTCCTTACCCACATAAGCTTTCTCCTTATACTTAAGAGAAGAAAATGTTGAACCCAAGGTTCCCATAGCTTCTTCAAGTTCACTAATCCTATGGGTTCGATTATCATGAGTAGCACAAGTTTCTAAAGCAGCAATTCTCTCTTTAATTCCACCTAAAGATTTATCAAGTTTATCAGTGCTATTAAGTAATGCTCCCAAAGTAGTATCAATACTTGAAAGGTTTTTCTCTATGGTTTCCAACTTTTTCATGACATCTTCAAGAGAGGTTTCAATTTTAACTTCATTAACAGGTGGTATTCCAAATAAACTCTCAATAATGCAACTAGCTTCTAAACCAGGAGCGCCTAAGAAGTTACCTCCCGCGAGACAATCAAGAACATACCTATTCCAGCTAGAGATACCAACATAAAAATTCCTGAGTAGGATAGTGGTGGAGTGTTTCTTAGTGCACCTATTATGGGCATCACTAATTCTATACCAAGCATCTTTTAAACATTCTCCCCCTTGTTGCTTAAACGAACGAACTTCAACTTCAGGATTACTCATTTGAGCAGTAGTAAATAAAGCAAACTAGATAAAGTAAATGCAAGTAACTAATTTTTTGTGTTTTTGATATAGAGTGCAAGACAGCAAATAAAGTAAAGCTAGCAACTAATTTTTTTGTGTGTTTTGATATAAGTGCAGCAAACAAAGTATTAAATAAAATAAAGCAAGACAAAAACAAAGTAAAGAGATTGGATTGTGGAGACTCCCCTTGCAGCGTGTCTTGATCTCCCCGGCAACGGCGCCAGAAAACAGTCTTGATGCGCGTAGATGACACGTCCGTTGGGAACCCCAAGAGGAAGGTGTGATGCGCACAGCAGTAAGTTTTCCCTCAGAAAGAAACCAAGGTTTATCGAACCAAAAGGAGCCAAGAAGCACGTTGAAGGTTGATGGCGGCGGAGTGTAGTGCGGCGCAACACCAGGGATTCCGGTGCCAACGTGGAACCTGCACAACACAACCAAAGTACTTTGCCCCAACGTAACAGTGAGGTTGTCAATCTCACCGGCTTGCTGTAACAAAGGATTAGATGTATAGTGTGGATGATGATTGTTTGCGAGAAAACGAGTAGAACAAGTATTGCAGTAGATTGTATTCGATGTAAAGGAATGGACCGGGGTCCACAGTTCACTAGAGGTGTCTCTCCCATAAGATAAATAGCATGTTGGGTGAACAAATTACAGTTGGGCAATTGGCAAATAGAGAGGGCATGACCATACACATACATGATATGATGAGTATAGTGAGATTTAATTGGCATTACGACAAAGTACATAGACCGCTATCCAGCATGCATCTATGCCTAAAAAGTCCACCTTCAGGTTATCATCCGAACCCCTTCCAGTATTAAGTTGCAAACAACAGACAATTCCATTAAGTATGGTGCGTAATGTAATCAATAACTACATCCTCGGACATAGCATCAATGTTTTATCCCTAGTGGCAACAAGCACATCCACAACCTTAGAACTTTCTCGTCACTGTCCCGGATTTAATGGAGGCATGAACCCACTATCGAGCATAAATACTCCCTCTTGGAGTTAAGAGTAAAAACTTGGCCAGAGCCTCTACTAATAACGGAGAGCATGCAACATCATAAACAACACATAGGTAATAGATTGATAATCAACATAACATAGTATTCTCTATCCATCGGATCCCAACAAACACAACATATAGCATTACGGATAGATGATCTTGATCATGTTAGGCAGCTCACAAGATCCGACAATGAAGCACATGAGGAGAAGACGACCATCTAGCTACTGCTATGGACCCATAGTCCAGGGGTGAACTACTCACTCATCACTCTGGAGGCAACCATGGCGGTGAAGAGTCCTCCGGGAGATGATTCCCCTCTCCGGCAGGGTGCCGGAGGCGATCTCCTGAATCCCCCGAGATGGGATTGGCGGCGGCGGCGTCTCAGTATGGTTTTACGTATCGTGGCTCTCCGTACTGGGGGTTTCGCGACGAAGACTATATGTAGGCGGAAGGGCAGGTCAAGAGGCGACGCGAGGGGCCCACACAATAGGGCCGCGCGACCAGGAGGTGGGCCGCGCCGCCCTGGCGTGTCGCCGCCTCGTCGCCTCACTCCGTTTCCCTTTCGGTCTTCTGGAAGCTTCGTGGCAAAATAGGCCCCTGGGCGTTAATTTCGTCCAATTCCGAGAATATTTCCTTACTAGGATTTCTGAAACCAAAAACAGCAGAAAAAAGCAACTGGCTTTTCGGCATCTCGTTAATAGGTTAGTGTCGGAAAATGCATAAAGTATGCATAAAACATGTAGATATGATCAATAATGTGGCATGGAACATAAGAAATTATCGATACGTCGGAGACGTATCAAGCACCTGCCTTGAGGCCATGTACAGGTTTTGCCGAGCCGTGATTGCCGTGTTCGGAGAGTATTACTGTAGGGAGCCAACTGTTGAGGATACACGGCGGCTCATGTCTATCAACGAGTCTAGAGGGTTCCCAGAAATGATTGGCAGCAAAGATTGCATCCACTAGGAGTGGAAAAACTATCCATTTGGATGGCATGGTGCGTACAGCGGGCATGAGGAGGGAAAAACTGTCATTCTTGAAACTGTCATATCTCAAGATTTATGGATTTGGCATTCATTCTTTGGCATGGCCGATTCCAACAATGACATCAATGTGTTGCACCGATCACCGGTTTTCAACCGGCTCATGCAAGGCAAAGCTCCCCGGGTGAGCTATGAGATCAATGGAAATGCATATGACAAGCCATATTATCTTGCTGATGGCATCTACCCTGACTGGGCCACATTGGTGAAGACTGTCCGTAATTCAAACTCCGAGAAGACGAGGATGTTTGCCAAGATGCAAGAGGCTTGCAGGAAAGATGTGGAGCTCGGATTTGGTGTGCTCCAAGCTCGGTGGGCAATTGTCCGTCACCCGGCAAGAACATGGCCGCTGAAGACCATGCATGAGGTGATGACACGTTGCGTGATCATGCACAACATGATCGTTGAGAACGAGCGTCCTGATGGCCGCAATGAGAACCACTGGGAATTCCAAGATGAGCTGTTTGCGCCACTTCCTGGAGCTTCATCTTTGCAGGACTATCTACATATGAATGTAGAAGTCACTAACGAGAACGTCTGCAAACAGCTGCAAACGGATCTGATTGAGCATCAGTGGACATTGGCTGGTCATGAAGATCATGCCTAGAGAAATATTATCTTACTTTCATGTAGACTTTAAAAAAATTAAATGTAATAACTATGACTTCGTTGATTTCCTTATTTTATTGTTTGGAAACTTCATAAATTGATGCAAATGTGGAAATGCGTCGGGCCGCTGGAACCAACCCTAGGTGCAAACGGATGCGCGAACAAAAACGATATGTCTCGCGACTGCCATGCGACGCAAACGGATATTTCGGACGTCCAAAATACATCACACCGCTGGAGATGCCTTACGTTTTCAGATAACAAAATCGATCGTGCTGACTCCGCCAACCAGCGTACAGACTACGGAGTACCATGATCGCACTGACTCCGCCGTTCAGGCGTACGGATCACCTTATTTTTCTTCACAGGGACTTTCTTCGGTACGAGAGGTGTCCTGTGTTTTGTGCTTAGGTGTAATCCAGATTTAGTAAAACACAGTTCATCTTGCTCCCCTTGAGGTCGCCGGGAGCTTCTTCATTGATCACGCTGGCTGAACCTCACCGTCGAACTTCGATAGCGTCCGTCAAGCTGTCTCGTCCTCGCCAGCTTCACCGTCTCCCAGAGGTATATGTTCTTTCTCACACTTTTTGGTTTAAGTTGACCGCATATCTGATGCATAACATAGTTAGAGTATCTCCAACAGGCGCGCTATAAGTTGGTGCGGTATATGACGCTGCCGCCGTGCTGTAACCGTTACCGTGTGTCGGAGCGATTTTTCCCCCGCCGGGTGCGCCATTTTGCAGCGCGCGTTGGCGCGGTAAAATAGCACCTCCGCCGGACGCGCCATTTTGCAGCGCGCGGGCGCGGCGCAAACAACAAACACACACCTATGCATCCAACAAGATCAAATAATTGTACAAAATTTCACAAATAAAATGTACCATCCAAATACAATACATTGTTTAACAACAATAATTCACACCAAATACAACCGCATCAACATACAACAATACAACATAGTTTTGAGACAATACAACACATAGTTTTCAAACAAAAACAACAGGTATGCAACTATTGTTGTCCATTCCAATTCCACCATTCTTCCATGAGATCTTTTTGCAGCTCATCATGTGTGTCGTTGCACCGAATGGCATGGTATGAGACAATGAACCGGGCAATCCTATGTGCGGACCTCCTCACTTGCACGGGAACCCCCATCAAGTCGTAGTGGGTATGATCCACATCTTTTCCGCGATCATCCTCTATAATCATGTTATGCATGATGACACACGCGATCATGATATACCAAAGGCATTCTTGATCCCAAAATCTAGCCGGTCCTCTAACAATGGCGAATTGGGCTTGCAAAATCTCAAATGCTCTCTCTACATCTTTCCTAGCCGCCGCTTGTGCATTGTGGAATTGAGTTTGCTTCTTACCTTTTGGTTGAATAATCGGCTTCACAAATGTTTGCCACCTTGGATATATGCCGTCGGCGAGGAAGTAACCATAGTTGTACTTGTGGCCATTTGCTTCAAACTCCACCAATGGACCTTCCCGCATTGTAAGTCTTGTCATTAGTGGTGACCGTTGAAGAACATTAATGTCATTGAAGATCCGGGCATTCCAAAGAAAGCATGCCATATCCAAGTCTCTTGGTCGGCCACCGCTTCAAGTACTATGGTGGCATCCTTCTTGTAGCCTTTGAATTGTCCATGCCATGCCGCTGGACAATTCTTCCAACTTCAATGCATACAATCAATGGAACCAAGCATACCGGGAAACCCCCGGTTGGCGTTGATCTCCAAAAGCCTTGCCGTGTCTTGAGCATTGGGGGCTCTCAAATATGTGGAGTCAAAAACATTGACAATTGCAACGACAAAGCGCTTCACACACAAGATAGAAGTGCTCTCCCCCATGGCCAATGATCATCAATAAGATCCGCCGGTATACCATATGCCAACATACGCAAGGGGCGGTCACCTTTTGATATGTGCTATGACCAAGTTCTCCGGCGGCATTCCTCCTTTGCTCAAAGAAGCGATCATATTTGGTGACCTCCGTTGCAATGTGCTTGAACAAGTTGAGACTCATCCGAAAACGCAGACGAAAATAGCTTTCGGGGAATATCGGATTCTCATTGAAGTACGACCGCATCAACTTCTCATGCCCTTCAATCCTTTCTCTCCACAACTTCTGTCTACCGAACACCGATCCACCAAATTTTGGCCTCTTAACGGCGTGGTATGCTAATAGTAGCGATATGTTCTCCTCTTCCTCTTGATCATACTCGTCATCCGATGAATCGTATGATGAACTCTACAAACATATGTATGAAATTACTTAAATTATTGTAGCTTAATTGGCGAGTAAAATTAGAGGCCGGCCGGCGGAGGTGCATACCTTGCGAGCAAATGGGCGAGCACCGTGGGCGCGCCATATTGCTAGCGAGCTCGAAGACGATGACGACGACGTGTCGACGGCGGCGCGGAGGAGAACGCGACATCGGCGGGAAGGGGGACGCGGAGGAGGAGCGCCGACTACAGCCCGTCGCTGGCGGCGGCGCGAGCGCCACAGTACGGCGGAGCGGCCGCTGATGCCATGAGGGGGTGCGGGCGAGGCGGATCTACGCCGCGGCGGCGAGCAGCAGCGGGGCGGCGACGGATTCGACCGGCGACGGCTGGATTTCGCGCCGGCGGTAGGTGAGGAAATGAGGGCGTGGGCGCGGGCTGGGGAAATTTCCAGCCGTTGGCTTTTCGCGCGGGCGCGGAGCGTTGCCGCGCGCTGTAGCCGACGCGTCAGATATGCCGCTCCGGTTTGTGCAAAACGCCGCGCGCCCTAAAAATTTTACAGCGCCGCGCCGTTTACCGCGCCTGCTGGAGCGCCTGATTCCCTCGCGCGCGCGGTATATTGGCCGCTTTTTTGCAGCGCGGCCTATATAGCGCGCCTGTTGGAGATGCTCTTAGCAAGGCCGGATCCATATTGTGTTAGGATCGGTGAATTTTGGTTTTTTGAATCATTACCACAATTAGCAAGGTCGGTTTCATTAGTATATTGTGAAGCCTTGATATTGTGTCATCTGATGTGTAAGGTACCATGTTCTATATGTTACGATGTATGCAGTGCTGGATCTACTCTTAGCTTAGGGATACACCATGTTCTAACTGTATTAAAATAGTCTTAAATAGTAGTATTTTCACCACCTATATTATTGTGTATTGTTTGATCAGTATGTTCATGTGTACAACATAGTTTCACCGGGTTCATTGTGTAAGCACAATTAATTTTATGTGCTAGATCTAGACATTACTATTTTTCAATATGTTTCCTATTGTTAACTATAGCTATCATCCTATAACAGAGATTGTATTTTGGTGACACTGCATAAGAATTTGATTGGCTGATTAGGACCAATGATGTCTCCCGTTTCAGACCCCAAATCATTTCTTCTTAACCAGTTTAAATCTAGCTATCATATGTGGGATTTGTTTGTGCTGTTTGTTTTGGATGAGATACTGGTATCTTGTCATGAGGATTTGCAAACCGTCGATATTGCGATGTTTTGGTGGACTGCATAAGACCCTTTTTTAATTAAGAGTGCCTTATGCAGTGTTGCCAGAATAACACAAAGGTGACGATAAGATCACTGAAAGTCCTCAATGAAGGTTGACCATTTGCAACAAAGGCTTCTGTTGCATGAAGACAACGACGTAACCAAGAAATATTTCTCTAGAACTCTCGTTTCTATAGCTAGCAATTAATATGTGTCCAAATACATGTGTACATGTGGTGTATAAAATGTACAATCAAATATAAATGAGTTTTGCCACTTTATTGTGAATGCAATGTTGAGTTATGGGCTAGTGGAGATAGTTGGGTATTGCTTATTACATATATGAAACGTCAGCGATGCTGGCAGAAACCAAACGGCTGGTTAAAACAAATGTGTGCCATATCTGTAGAAGGCATACATCTAAATTAATAATAATATTTGCGATCTTCCTTACGGTCGAAAAGGGAGCAACGTGTGTGATGGACCAGCCTATCGCACACGATTTCACGTAATGAATCATGTGCGACATTAGACCAGTCGCACACAGTTTTCATAACCATGTGCTTTGTTTTGCGTATCGCCCACCCTCGTCTTTGACGATTAGGTTAACATGTGCGACATGTTATTTCAACCATCTGTGAAGGCTTGATCTATACAAGTGCATATTGAGTGATTGACGCTTCCATTTCATCTAGCGGGTGTCTTGGGGTATGTGATCACTAGTAGAAAAAGAGGCTTCCGTCCACCCCCATTAGTCTCGAAAACATTTGAACCGCGATTAAAGGGGGCTTTAGTCGCGGTTCGGGAGGCAACCCGCGACTAAAGGGCTATGGAGGGATGCGGCCGGCGGAAAAACCTTTAGTCCCGGTTGGGGACACCAACCGCGACCCCTTTAGCCGCGGTTGGTGTCCCCAACCGGGACTAAAGGTTTTTCCGGATTTTTCACTCTCCACGCACCCTGCACCCCCTCCCCCCCTTAATCACCTTTTTTTGCTTTGTAAAATACAAAAGAAAATGATAGAAAATTCAAAAAAAATTGTTTTCAGATTCTTGTATGTTATGCAACCTACTATTCGGAGAAATTAAGAAATTTGAATTTTGACTTTTTTTTTGCAAAAAAGTTTAAAAAATGGTAAAACCGCAATAACTTTTGCATACGACGTCGGAAAAAATGTATAATATATCAAAAAAATCCTGGGAAAAAGTTACATTCGAATTCACCAGGGTTTACCAGTTAGCCAATTTTTAGATTCTCAAAATTCCAAATGAAAATACGAAAGCCGGAAGATTTTAGTTTTTGCTATAAATTACGGATTTTTTTTAAAAAAAAATTAAAATTAATGTTTATTTATTTATTCAAGATTATTATTACATCATTACTTTTGTTTATTAAAAGAATTATTTGAAATTCAAACAATAAATAAATGTGTCATCAACCAACATGTTAACAGGATTGATATGATACTAGTATCACATACATGCGCGTGAAACACTTGGATGCGGAACAGAATGGAACTCGAAAGTTAAGCGTGCTAGTGTGGGAGGATGGGTAACCGAGCGGGAAGTGTGACCACGAGTATGTAATTTAACTAGAGATAATTGCAGTTAGACACTAAACTATGTAAATAACTGAAATAATAGAAATTCTGAAAAATAGAAAAAAAAGAGGGAGTGAAAAATTATTAGAAACCTAAAAAAATTAAAAAAATTAACGAAATAGCCTTTAGTCCCGGTTCGTGTTACAAACCGGGACTAAAGGTCCTTCGCCCTGGCGCACGCCAGCCACCCACGTGGATGGACCTTTTGTCCCGGTTTGTAAGCAACCGGGACTAAAGGAGGTCCTTTAGTCGCGACCCTTTTTTCCACTAGTGGATATTTCGAGTTCCCATTTGATGGATGGTTCTCGCTCAAGTTTTCAATTCATAAAGTCATATTGATATGACCTTCACTTATCGTCGGGTTTGCAGATGTGGCGTCATGATTTCAGATTTTCTAATATAAGATCTTTGCTAGACTTTTACCCTCTCCATTCCAATGAATAATGCGCTTTCATTTTTAATGTTCTTTAACTAAAAAATACAACAAATATATAAAGACTGATGATATAAAATTATCATCATCAGAAAATATGTTTCAATCGAATCCAATGATACAAATTACAAAGATTTCGTTACTCATTTTTTGCGGTTAAAATTCGTGTTAAAATGTGTGTACGCCTTATTCATTGAAACAAGGTAGTATTAAATAATATAATAAAGAAGCTATCTGTACGGATCGATGCATACGATGGAGCATAGTACTTTTCTAAAAAACAATGAAGTCCTCTCTTATTGATAGAGTTGGCCGTGCGGGATTCGCAATAATTAACTTTGTTCTATCGTAAAGGTATCTCAAAGAGGGTGATATAAATGGACGCTGAGCTATTACGAATAGCGCGGTCGAAAAATACGTCTAGAACTAGATCCAGTGGTCATACGCATAGTGATTAGGTTATCTGCGGAGACGTAAATGCGACTCAAATATGCATCACGTTTGCGTCTCTATGAACGTTGGGCGGTCGCGCTGCGCGTTGTTCGCATTAGGGCGCACATGTAAGCAAAATGTTTGTCATTTCTATTTGTTGGCCAAAAGGACTATATTTACAAACATGGTTAGAGTTGACCTAAAACTACGATGGTCGTACCTCTCGTTGTCGCGCGGCCACCGGTGTGACCTGAGGGGCCGACGCCGTCGTCGGAGCGCATGCGGGCTTGGGCTGCCGCGTGCCGCTCCCCTAGGAGGCGGTTCTGCCACCGGAAGGAGGCAACGTCTTCCCGCCGCCGGCGTTTGACGGCCTCCGCCAGAGAGGAGTCCCAGCGGGCTTGCTGCACAGCCGCCTCATCCGCGAAGATGCGCCAGGTCCTCGCGGTAGCGGGCCCTGCCCCTCGTCGCTGCCGCCACTGCTTCGTCCCTCGCGGTGATGGTGTCCTGCATCTCGCGGTTCTCTAGTCGATCTGCATGTGGTCCGGCTTCTCCCACGCAACCACTAGCAGGTCGAAGCGCACGAAAGCCTGCCTCATCACCATCGCATCGCCGCGAACTTGGGCCTCCGCCGCAAGAACCCGATGGCGATCAGCGTCCTAAGGGAGGCTCTCGAACGACGCGAGCAACGCCCCATGCTTGGCGCGCAGAAACAGGCCCTCTTCATCGTCATAGGGGAGGAAGTCAACGTCGTGCTCGTCGCTGTCGTCCATGTCGTCGATGATGGTCCGCCATGGACGCCGCGTGCCGCGCCCGCTCTGCCTTGAGCTCCGCCACCAGGCGCGCCCTGGCCTCGCTCGCGGCCGCGAGCTCCGCCGTTGCCTCCGCGAGCTGCGCCTGGTGGTCGGACATGGTCGCCGCCTCCTCCGCCCTAGCCTTCGCCGCCTCCACCGCCACCGCTTCCATCCCCACCTCCACCACCTCCACCTCCGCCGCTCCATGGCCGCCTCCTCCGCAAAGCCCTCCGCCACCGCCCTCTCCGCCTCCAGCTGCTCGGCCGCGTACATGGCTGTCTACTCCACGTCGAACGCCTCCGTCGCGTGGGCAGAGGCGAGGTCAGGATCCTCGGGGAAGACGCCACGGGCCATGTGAACAATGCGAGCCCAGGTGCGGTCGTGCTCAGCCATGGATGATTTCTATGGCTGAGTCGGGGTGTGCCCTCCTCGACCTCCGGCATGCACCACATATAGCCACGACGGGGCGGAAAACGCCGAACGTGCGCAATCCATTTCCCGCGCGCGCGAAGCGGTGGTGAAACGCGCCAATGTATTGGCGGCGCGGAGGGAAGCAACACCTTTGTGCTCGAAACGGTAATCTACGGTACCGGACCTTGATGGGACGTTAACGACACCATGACCAACCTTAACGCTATCAGCCAAAAGAAATATGCATCGGTCTACTGGGATGTCCCCGACGCAAACAGTCACCATGACCCCGTACAACTATTTGATTATCCGCGAGCCAACGTAAACGGACGAGCAACCACTTTAAACGTCGGATATGCGTGGGTCTGTCTAAAATAAATCTCTCTTCGGTTTCTAGAAAACTAAATCGTGCTGACT
>NC_061512.1:155790949-155802713 GCF_022539505.1 Lolium rigidum | reverse complement strand
TATGGACGTATTATAAGAATTTGCCGCTTCACTGGATTTATTTTCCACTAGGAGGCGGAGTGTGGGCTTGATACGTCTCCGACGTATCGATAATTTCTTATGTTCCATGCCACATTATTGATGATATCTACATGTTTTATGCATACTTTATGTCGTATTTATGCATTTTCCGGCACTAACCTATTAACGAGATGCCGAAGAGCCGCTTGTTGTTTTCTCGCTGTTTTTGGTTTCGAAATCCTAGTAAGGAAATATTCTCGGAATTGGACGAAATCAACGCCCGGGGCCTATTTTTCCACGAAGCTTCCGGAAGACCGGAGGACTTACGAAGTGGGGCCACGAGGTGGCCGCACACTCAGGGCGGCGCGGCCCAGGTGCCGGCCGCGCGGCCCTAGCGTGTGGGCCCCTCGTGTGGCCTCCCGACTTGCCCTTCCGCCTACATATAGTCTTCGTCGCGAAACCCCCGGCACCGAGAGCCACGATACGGAAAACCTTCCGAGACGCCGCCGCCGCCAATCCCATCTCGGGGGATTCAGGAGATCGCCTCCGGCACCCTGCCGGAGAGGGGAATCATCTCCCGGAGGACTCTTCACCGCCATGGTCGCCTCCGGAGTGATGAGTGAGTAGTTCACCCCTGAACTATGGGTCCATAGCAGTAGCTAGATGGTCGTCTTCTCCCCATTGTGCTATCATGTTAGATCTCGTGAGCTGCCTATCATGATCAAGATCATCTATTTGTAATCCTTCATGTTGTGTTTGTTGGGATCCGATGGATAGAGAATACTATGTTATGTTGATTATCAATCTATTACCTATGTGTTGTTTATGATCTTGCATGCTCTCCGTTATTAGTAGAGGCTCGGCCAAGTTTTTACTCTAAACTCCAAGAGGGCGTATTTATGCTCGATAGTGGGTTCATGCCTCCATTAAATGCAGGACAGTGACGAAAGTTCTAAGGTTGTGGATGTGCTATTGCCACTAGGGATAAAACATTGATGCTATGTCGAGGATGTAGTTATTGATTACATTACGCACCATACTTAATGCAATTGTCTGCTGTTTGCAACTTAATACTCGGAAGGGGTTCGGATGATAACCTCGAAGGTGGACTTTTTAGGCATAGATGCATGTCTGGATAGCGGTCTATGTACTTTGTCGTAATGCCCAATTAAATCTCACTATACTCATTATATCATGTATGTGCATGGTCATGCCCTCTCTATTTGTCAATTGCCCAACCGTAATTTGTTCACCCAACATGCTATTTATCTTATGGGAGAGACACCTCTAGTGAACTGTGGACCCCGGTCCATTCTTTTACATCGAATACAATCTACTGCAATACTTGTTCTACTCGTTTTCCGCAAACAATCATCATCCACACTATACATATAATCCTTTGTTACAGCAAGTCGAGTGAGATTGACAACCTCACTCGTTACGTTGGGGCAAAGTACTTTGGTTGTGTTGTGCGGGTTCCACGTTGGCGCCGGAATCCCTGGTGTTGCGCCGCACTACATCCCGCCGCCATCAACCTTCGACGTGCTTCTTGACTCCTACCGGTTCGATAAACCTTGGTTTCTTACTGAGGAAACTTGCTCTGCTGTACGCATCACACCTTCCACTTGGGGTTCCCAACGGCGTGTGCTTTACGCGTCATCAAGCTAAATTTCTGGCGCCGTTGCTCGGGAGCTGAAGAAAAGTTACTCCACAAAGATTTCTAACTTCCACGTCAACTACACGCCGACAGAATAAATTTCGCGCCGTTGTCAGGGAGATCAAGACACGCTGCAAGGGGAGTCTCCACAATCCAATCTATTTACTTTGTTTTTGTCTTGCTTTATTTACTTTCTTGTTTGCTGCATTATATCAAAACACAAAAAAATTAGTTGCTAGCTTTACTTTATTTACTGTCTTGCACCCTATATCAAAAACACACAAAAAAATTAGTTACTTGCATTTTCTTTACTTATTTCAACATGTTTCCTTTTAATTTTACTGTAAAAGATATACCTGTGGGACAAGGGTCTATAATTGGAAGAGATAATATAGAAGAATTTTTCACTCATGTTAGTACCACTAAAGATTTTGAAGATAGACACTTGGTAGAACTTGCTCCTACTTATGAAATTGTTGTTGCTTCTTTAGTTCACATGTTGGAAACTAAATTTGTTAATCTTAATCCTATAATCCAACACATGTTTCTCACACTCGGTGATATGGAAGAAGGGGAAAAGAAAGATTTTGTATTAGAAACCATTCTTAAAGAATTTGGAGGAATAGCAAGAGAAGCTAGAAAAGTCTTCACTAAATATAATATGCTAGGCTCTTATACCAATTTTGCCAGTACCCTTGAAAAAATGGAAAAAGATAGACAAAAGTATACGAGGGGGATATTAAAACCTCAATACCGTGCAAACTCTTAGGAATGTGCGAGGCACTAGAAAATAATTATGCTTGGCTTGTTCCCGAAAATTTGTTTGATGAAAATAGCAAGCCTAAGACTAATGAAAAGGGAGCCTCTGAAACTTACATAGATAAGATACAATGCATAGTTGAGAAAACTCCAAACCCCGTTGTCGATGCATCATCTCTTGATAACACTTGATTCACACTTTCTGCGCCTAGCTGAAAGGCATTAAAGAAAAGAGCTTATGGGAGACAACCCATGTTTTTACTACAGTACTTTTATTTTATATTTGAGTATTAGAAGTTGTTACTACTGTAGCAACCTCTCCTTATCTTAGTTTTGTGCATTGTTGTTCCAAGTAAAGTCGTTGATAGTAAGGTTCATACTAGATTTGGATTACACTGCGCAGAAACAGATTTCTTTGCTGTCACGAATCTGGGCCTAATTCTCTGTAGGTAACTCGAGAAAATTATGCCAATTTACGTGAGTGATCCTCGGATATGTACGCAACTTTCATTCAATTTGAGCATTTTCATCTGAGCAAGTCTGGTGCCAATTTAAAATTCGTCTTTACGAACTGTTCTGTTTTGATAGATTCTGCCTTTTATTTCGCATTGCCTGTTTTGATATGCTTGATGGATTTTTCTATTCCATTGACTTTCAGTAGCTTTGTGCAATGTCCAGAAGTGTTAAGAATGATTATGTCACCTCTGAACATGTAAAATTTGATTGTGCACTAACCCTCTAATGAGTTGTTTTGAGTTTGGTGTGGAGGAAGTTTTCAAGGATCAAGAGAGGGAGATGATACAATATGATCAAGAAGAGTGAAAGCTCTAAGCTTGGGGATGCCCCGATGGTTCACCTCTGCATATTTTAAGAAGACTCAAGCGTCTAAGCTTGGGGATGCCCAAGGCATCCCCTTCTTCATCGACAACACTATCAGGTTCCTCCTCTGAAACTATATTTTTATTCCATCACATCTTATGTGCTTTGCTTGGAGCGTCGGTTTATTTTTATTTTTTGTTTTTGTTTGAATAAAATGGATCCTAGCATTCATTGTGTGGGAGAGAGACACGCTCCGCTGTTGCATATGGACAAATATGTCCTTAGGCTTTACTCATAGTATTCATGGCGAAGGTTGAATCTTCTTCGTTAAATTGTTATATGGTTGGAATCGGAAATGCTACATGTAGTAATTCTAAAATGTATTGAATAATTTGATACTTGGCAATTGTTGTGCTCATGTTTAAGCTCTTGCATCATATACTTTGCACCTATTAATGAAGAAATACATAGAGCTTGCTAAAATTTGGTTTGCATAATTGGTCTCTCTAAAGTCTAGATAATTTCTAGTATTGAGTTTGAACAACAAGGAAGACGGTGTAGAATCTTATAATGTTTACAATATGTCTTTTATGTGAGTTTTGCTGCACCGGTTCATCCCTGTATTTGTTTCAAATAACCTTGCTAGCCTAAACCTTGTATCGAGAGGGAATACTTCTCATGCATCCAAAATCCTTGAGCCAACCACTATGCCATTTGTGTCCACCATACCTACCTACTACATGGTATTTCTCCGCCATTCCAAAGTAAATTGCTTGAGTACTACCTTTAAAACTTCCATTCTTTACCTTTGCAATATATAGCTCATGGGACAAATAGCCTAAAAACTATTGTGGTATTGAATATGTACTTATGCACTTTATCTCTTATTAAGTTGCTTGTTGTGCGATAACCATGTTCCTGGGGACGCCATCAACTACTCTTTGTTGAATATCATGTGAGTTGCTATGCATGTCCGTCTTGTCTGAAGTAAGGGAGATTTACCACTCATTTAATGGTTAGAGCATGCATAATGTTAGAGAAGAACATTGGGCCGCTAACTAAAGCCATGATCCATGGTGGAAGTTTCGGTTTTGGACAAATATCCTCAATCTCATATGAGAACATTAATTGTTGCTAATTGCTTATGCATTAAAGAGGAGTCCATTATCACGTTGTCTATGTTGTCCCGGTATGGATGTCTAAGTTGAGAATAATCAAAAGCGAGAAATCCAATGCGAACTTTCTCCTTAGACCTTTGTACAGGCGGCATAGAGGTGCCCCTTTGTGACACTTGGTTAAAACATGTGTATTGCGATGATAATCCCGGTAATCCGAGCTAATTAGGACAAGGTGCGGGCACTATTAGTATACTATGCATGAGACTTGCAACTTGTAAGATATAATTTACATGATACATATGCTTTATTACTACCGTTGACAAAATTGTTTCTTGTTTTCAAAACCAAATATCTAGCACAAATATAGCAATCAATGCTTCCCTCTGCGAAGGGCCTTTCTTTTACTTTTATGTTGATTCAGTTCACCTATCTCTCTCCACCTCAAGAAGCAAACACTTGTGTGAAATGTGCATTGATTCCTACATACTTGCATATTGCACTTGTTATATTACTTTACATTGACAATATCCATGAGATATACATGTTATAAGTTGAAAGAAACCGCTGAAACTTCAATCTTCCTTTGTGTTGCTTCAATACCTTTACTTTGATTTATTGCTTTATGAGTTAACTCTTATGCAAGACTTATTGATGCTTGTCTTGAAAGTACTATTCATGAAAAGTCTTTGCTTTATGATTCATTTGTTTACTCATGTCATTACCATTGTTTTGATCGCTGCATTCATTACATATGCTTACAATAGTATGATCAAGGTTATGATGGCATGTCACTCCGGAAATTATCTTTGTTATCGTTTACCGCTCGGGACGAGCAGGAACTAAGCTTGGGGATGCCGATACGTTTCAGACGTATCGATAATTTCTTATGTTCCATGCCACATTATTGATGATATCTACATGTTTTATGCATACTTTATGTCGTATTTATGCATTTTCCGGCACTAACCTATTAACGAGATGCCGAAGCGCCTGATTCTTTGTTTTCTGCTGTTTTTGGTTTCAGAAATCCTAGTAAGGAAATATTCTCGGAATTGGACGAAATCAACGCCCGGGGGCCTATTTTTCCACGAAGCTTCCAGAAGACCGGAGGACTTACGATGTGGAGCCACGAGGTGGCCAGAAACTAGGGCGGCGCGGCCCAGGTGCTGGCCGCGCGGCCCTAGCGTGTGGGCCCCTCGTGTGGCCCCCTGACTTGCCCTTCCGCCTACATATAGTCTTCGTCGCGAAACCCCCGATCGAGAGCCACAATACGGAAAACCTTCCGGAGACGCCGCCGCCGCCAATCCCATCTCGGGGGATTCGGAGATCACCTCCGGCACCTGCCGGAGAGGAATCATCTCCCGGAGGACTCTTCACCGCCATGGTCGCCTCCCGGAGTGATGAGTGAGTAGTTCACCCCTGGACTATGGGTCCATAGCAGTAGCTAGATGGTCGTCTTCTCCCCATTGTGCTATCATGTTAGATCTTGTGAGCTGCCTATCATGATCAAGATCATCTATTTGTAATCCTTCATGTTGTGTTTGTTGGGATCCGATGGATAGAGAATACTATGTTATGTTGATTATCAATCTATTACCTATGTGTTGTTTATGATCTTGCATGCTCTCCGTTATTAGTAGAGGCTCTTGGCCAAGTTTTTGCTCTTAACTCCAAGAGGGAGTATTTATGCTCGATAGTGGGTTCATGCCTCCATTAAATGCGGGACGTGTGACATAAAGTTCTAAGGTTGTGGATGTGCTGTTTCCACTAGGGATAAAACATTGATGCTATGTCCGAGGATGTAGTTATTGATTACATTACGCACCATACTTAATGCAATTGTCTGTTGTTTTGCAACTTAATACTTGGAAGGGGTTCGGATGATAACCTGAAGGTGGACTTTTAGGCATAGATGCATGCTTGGATAGCGGTCTATGTACTTTGTCGTAATGCCCAATTAAATCTCACTATATTCATCATGTCATGTATGTGCATTGTTATGCCCTCTCTATTTGTCAATTGCCCGACTGTAATTTGTTCACCCAACATGCTATTTATCTTATGGGAGAGACACCTCTAGTGAACTGTGGACCCCGGTCCATTCTTTTATACTGAATACAATCTGCAATACTTGTTCTACTGTTTTCTGCAAACAATCATCATCCACACTATACATCTAATCCTTTGTTACAGCAAGCCGGTGAGATTGACAACCTCACTGTTTCGTTGGGGCAAAGTACTTTGGTTGTTGTGCAGGTTCCACGTTGGCGCCGGAATCTGCGGTGTTGCGCCGCACTACATCCCGCCGCCATCAACCTTCAACGTGCTTCTTGGCTCCTCCTGGTTCGATAAACCTTGGTTTCTTTCTGAGGGAAAACTTGCTGCTGTGCGCATCATACCTTCCTCTTGGGGTTCCCAACGAACGTGTGAGTTACACGCCATCAATCATGCAAGACATCTCACTAATACTCCCTTTGGAAAGTAATTTTTTCTTAAATCAAGTTTAACACTAAACATAATATTCCCTTAAGAACTTTGACATGAAGTGGATTAAAATTATGCCATATTGTAAAAAAGGTCACCTACTATCACTAGATGAACAACAACACAAATAATCTTTTTTACCCGATGAGATACCCAGGTGGAAGGTAAAAACACCTTACTAGCACATAGATTTGTGTCACTTTCACATGGATAGTATCAAGTTACTCCAAATAACACACAGATCCTTCTCTCGGGTTCTTTCATACAAGTTTTATTAGAACATATGATACATGAACGGGGTGACATATGCATCTACTCATACATCAAACATAAAATACTTCATTACATCTCATAAAAAGATCCACCATCAAAATATTACATGGATGATCACAATCATGATAGTAAGCTCATGTGATACTAATTAGTGAAGAACACAGGGAGAGTTCCACAAATCCATAGTCCATGAGTGGACTACTCCCTCTTCATCATGGTGGTAGCGGTGATTGTTGATATAGGTGGAAGAGCAACCACCAACGGGGGCAACTCCGACAGATTCCCCTCCCAATATTCGTGTGACTTCTCTATTTTGTGTATTTATGTGTGTGTGTGTGTCCTCCTCCTTGATACTTTCCGACGAGGTCATATTTATAGATGGTTTTAGGGTAAAATTCATCGGATGGCGCCGAAATGAAGCAAAAGGGAGTGTTAGGCCCCAGGATGGGCTCCATGGCTCGACCATGGGGGGGGGGCACATCGTGGACCTGCTTTCTCCTAAGCAGGCAACTCCAGCTCCCCTCCTTCTCATCTTGTGATATTTCTCCAAAAAACTGATGCTCAAGAAAATCCAGCTCAATTTGATGTCTGCAAGGACTCTGAAACTAAAAAATGCAAACCATTGTATTGTTGACTTAAAAACCAATGAAAAGGGACTTTGGTGCACACAAATCCCCATAAACCAATATAAAACAACTAATACAACCTCACATATCATGCCTATATCATATCACATACACAACTTCATGGATATACATTTTACATGTATCAACAACCAATCCATGTCGGCGACCCAAGATGTTAGTTTCTTCCACCATTAGAGGGAAGCTTTGACACCACCACTCAATTGACCTCCCTTAGCACATGCCCCAAACGACCTCCAGGAAAACCATCTTCAACACTCAATTGCTCCATCATCGCTCATGTATCCAGAAAGTCGGTAATATGTATGTCTAAGATAACCCTCCCCCTAGCAATGATGTAGTCAAGATCACCTTGGACTTCACAACCCGGCCCTACTAAAACCTCTACACCAAGTGAACTCACCAAGACGAAAGTTGTACCAATCAAAGATGCTTCCATTTCTACCACAACTCTGCTACAACCCATATGTTAGATAACAACTCAAAATGGAAGAGAGTTCAGAGAACACATAATAAAGATTTGCTAGCAACCGAGGAAGGATACATGGGGGCTCAACGAGGGAGGCCATAACTTGTAGATGATAAACTTACCCTCCAGTCGGTAGAAAAAGGAGTCCTCATATAGGTGCCCTCGTTGGAGGCCTACATGGGAAAGGAGAACATTCGTTTGTTCAAACAAGGCAAAGAGGGTAGTACGGGTTGGTAGCCTACACCAGAGAAGGTTTATAGCGATGAGAAAGACACAAACCACTATCCTTTTGGAGTCACTCTAGAAGATCTATCGACACTAAGCACATGCCTTAGCGAAGACCAAAACACCCTACCTAACCAGATCCATCATGCAAGCAAAGATGATGCATCAAGAGTCAAAGGTGAGGCTGCCAACACCCATGCATCTGGTCAATTGATGCTTGTGAAGGATCATGCCCATGAGAAGCGTGGTGGTATTTCCCCGTCAGCAGATTTGTTGTTTGGAAGAAGCACTCATTCGGTGTGATAAATTGGTAGCACACAGAGACAAAAGCCTATGTTATAATACCCCAAAATTATGAATATCAAATTTTCACATGACCCTGAATGTTTGAAAGTTTGACTTTTTGAGGAATGAGAAGGATGGAAAATCTGAGATTTTTGTTAACAACACCTCATCGGTCAAGATAAATTATAAGTATCTCCAATTCAGAGTTCTAATGAATTTCGGACTATTGGATGTTAAGTAGTGTCAAGCTTTACTAAGATTTGGACTTTAAAATAATATATACTAGAAAGAGAAGGATAAATAGCATTAGGCCGTGCTAGTCGTGTTCTCTTCATTTGTTTGACAGTAAATTGCTCCAAACAAACCTAAAATAGATTCCTCGCAACAAATTAACTATTATAAGACAACGTAAAAATATATGATTACTCTTAATATGATTTTCATTGAAGGTTAATTTTATTCTCTTTCCTACATGACTGTACAAAAGCCCACTCTTAATTCATCCTGTATGCTAGCCACTGTTGTGTGTGAGACAAAATGGAAAGATGAAATAAAGTTAAATCTTCACTAACATTCAAAAAAGAGTTGGTCATCGTACACCATCTCATTGAATAATAACTAGTCACACAAAGAGTCAGTTTAATACATGAAGATACTACTATTAGTATAAGCTATTTAAATGTCAACTCCAAATGACAAGGAGGGACAAAAGAGTGAGTTACTGACTTTATCTACAACATAGTTATAACTACACTTACTTCTAAAATAATAATATTTAAATGGGCGAGTGGATCAAGAGAAACAAAAAAACTCATTTATAACTAAACTTAGAGAAGTGAGTATCCCTGTAGCGGCTGCATCTGATACATCATATCAAAGTGAAAATTTGGCAAATATGCCCTTCATTACTTAATGTTGACAATGCATAATATACCACATTATGTACATGCTGTGATGGTATTTTCCCCATGACATAGGGAAAGAAGACGTGAGCCTATTATAAAATATAGTGTGTAGCTTGTTCTACCGAGTCGTGATCACTCTATTTCATTAGCATACGTACACACAAAGCAAACACAAAACACCAAAACTCAAGGAAAAAACCGTAGTATATAAGATGATAGTCATTGTTACCCTGGAATTACAAGCAACACCGTCACAATATTGATGGCAATGCCAACGGTTACCTCTACGGCTCGACCAACCACATTGGGCAGAAACATGCAACTCTAGACAATCAATGCCACTTGGCACAACCGGTGAAGGGAGAGAGAGAGGGAACAATAGGGAGGAGGGATACACTGAGAGAGGAAGGAGTGAGGCACATCGACAAAACAAGGGCAATTCAGATATCAAGGAAGAGAGGAGGGTGTGAGTGTAGGTGATTTTAGACAAAAGGAAAATAAAAGAGAAGATCTAAATATACATCTAAGATGAATTTAGAGGAGTACAACTGATAAATGGATGGATGGTTTAGATTAGTATGACATCTTGTACGTGCAAATTTTATGATAGTATATAACGACCAATAATCTTGTCTTATAAGATAGAAACCATTTGCCTATGCAAAAAAAAAAGCTAAACAACCAAAAGATGTGTTCAAGCTATCGACTTAGTTTCATCGTCACAACAATCTCTATCCATGCAAATTTAAAACTCACTTTAAATAATAACACGAAAAAATAGCAATGGAGTTGCCCGTTAAGATTAGTCACGAAGAACAATATTGAATCATAATGATATTTTGTACTGGCCACTTTTTATGATAGTATATATAAGCCACTAATCTTCTCCTATAAGATATAAAACACATGTGCCTATGGAACTGAGAACCGGCTAAACAAACAAAAGATATATTCAAGCTATCGTCTTAGTTTAACCATCACATCAACCTTTATACACATAAATTTAGAACTCATCCGATATGATAACTTGAGAATTTAGTAATGGAGTTGATCACCAAGAATATATCAAAACATAATGGTGGAAAACAGTGTGCTTGTGTGCAACTAGTACAGCTGCCCCGATAGCTTGAAGGGTGTAACTAAAGTAAGAGAATATATAGCTTCCATCAAAATTTGAACAAGATGGTTAGTTAAATAATTTGCAATGATAAGTCGTCTGGTTTCAACGGTCGAAAAATCGGTAAATAAGTCGACCGTTAAGCTAGACGCAAAAATAATATTAAAATATGATTTGAAAGGAACGTGTGTGCGCCAATCGTCTATTTGATCGGTCAGCTCGACAGTGACATCTAAGTGATCAGGTGTGGCTAAAGTAATTGACCGGCCAATTCCTATAAGATATACAACACACGTGTGCCTATGGAACTGAAAACCGGCATCACATCAACCTTTTTTTTGCGGGAAGAAGAGAGATATATTAAAGCCTTGGTTTTACAGACAAGTCCAGAAACAGAAGAAAAATACAAACGAGCCCTCTGGACCCCGATGTTGATGATGACGACCTCGATGCCGCCGGTGGCGCGCCGCCGCCGCCGTGCTCCTTGATGGCTTGAATCAAGCACGGCCCCTCCGCGGACGGGAAGTCGCCGGTCGCCGGCTCCTGGGAACCTACACCTCGATCCACCATCGCCATCGCAAGACTCCGCATCTCCACCTTCTTATTACACGAACTCCGGCCAGTCCGCCACGCCATGGCCGATGAGGGGAAGAAGGGCTCGACGGATCCGTAGATCCCAGAGCCCAGGGAAGGTGGAAGCTCGACCACGAAGCCCCGAAGAGCGCCGCCGCCGGAGATGAAAAGCTCCACCACAAAACGCCACACCGACCGCACCACCACCTCCTCCGCGCCGCCGGCAGGCCACCCAGAGCACCCTACGCTATATACAGGTCGAGGAACACGATCCCCCACCCTCCCGCCGCCGCGGCGGCTGCCGGAGAGCAGGGGATCGGTGATCCGACGACTTGTGAGGTGGATCTCCCGGTAGTTTCAGAAAAACGCCCCTCTCTACTGTAGCGGGGGAGGGGGAACGACCAAGCTTCGTTTAGACATCAACCTTTATACACGT
>NC_061512.1:155768416-155790849 GCF_022539505.1 Lolium rigidum | reverse complement strand
TTCAATGTAAAAGAATGGACCGGGGTCCACAGTTCACTAGAGGTGTCTCTCCCATAAGATAAATAGCATGTTGGGTGAACAAATTACGGTCGGGCAATTGACAAATAGAGAGGGCATAACAATGCACATACATGATATGATGAATATTGTGAGATTTAATTGGGCATTACGACAAAGTACATAGACCGCTATCCAACATGCATCTATGCCTAAAAAGTCCACCTTCGAGTTATCATCCGAACCCCTTCCAGTATTAAGTTGTAAAACAACAGACAATTGCATTAAGTATGGTGCGCAATGTAATCAATAACTACATCCTCGGACATAGCATCAATGTTTTATCCCTAGTGGCAACATCACATCCACAACCTTAGAACTTTCTGTCATTGTCCCAGATTTAATGGAGGCATGAACCCACTATCGAGCATAAATACTCCCTCTTGGAGTTAAGAGCAAAAACTTGGCCAGAGCCTCTACTAATAACGGGGAGCATGCAAGATCATAAACAACACATAGGTAATAGATTGATAATCAACATAACATAGTATTCTCTATCCATCGGATCCCGACAAACACAACATATAGAATTACGGATAGATGATCTTGATCATGTTAGGCAGCTCACAAGATCCGACAATGAAGCACATGAGGAGAAGACAACCATCTAGCTACTGCTATGGACCCATAGTCCAGGGGTGAACTACTCACTCATCACTCCGGAGACGACCATGGCGGTGAAGAGTCCTCCGGGAGATGATTCCCCTCTCCGGCGGGGTGCCGGAGGTGATCTCCGAATCCCCCGGATGGGATTGGCGGCGGCGGCGTCTCGATAAGGTTTTCCGTATCGTGGCTCTCGGTGCTTGGGGGTTTCGCGACGAAGGCTTTAAGTAGGCGGAAGGGCAACGCGGGGGCCACATGAGGGCCCCACACGCCAGGGCCGCGCGGCCAAGGGCCGAGCCGCGCCGCCCGGTTGTGTCGGCGCCTCGTGCCCCACTTCCTTTCCCCTCGGTCTTCCGGAAGCTTCGTGCAAAAATAGGACCCCGGGCGTTGATTTCGTCCAATTCCGAGAATATTTCCTTTGTAGGATTTCTGAAACCAAAAACAGCAGAAAACAGCAACTGGCTCTTCGGCATCTCGTTAATAGGTTAGTGCCGGAAAATGCATAAATACGACATATAATGTGTATAAAACATGTAGATACCATCAATAATGTGGCATGGAACATAAGAAATTATCGATACGTCGGAGACGTATCAGCATCCCCAAGCTTAGTTCCTGCTCGTCCCGAGCAGGTAAACGATAACAAAGATAATTTCTGGAGTGACATGCCATCATAACCTTGATCATACTATTGTAAACATATGTAATGAATGCAGCGATCAAAACAATGGTAATGGCATGAGTAAACAATCGAATCATAAAGCAAAGACTTTTCATGAATAGTACTTCAAGACAAGCATCAATAAGTCTTGCATAAGAGTTAACTCATAAGCAATAAATCAAAGTAAAGGTATTGAAGCAACACAAAGGAAGATTAAGTTTCAGCGGTTGCTTTCAACTTATAACATGTATATCTCATGGATAATTGTCAACATAGAGTAATATAACAAGTGCAATATGCAAGTATGTAGGAATCAATGCACAGTTCACACAAGTGTTTGCTTCTTGAGGTCGAGAGAAATAGGTGAACTGACTGAACATTAAAGTAAAAGAAAGGTCCTTCGCAGAGGAAAGCATCGATTGCTATATTTGTGCTAGAGCTTTTATTTTGAAAACAAGAAACAATTTTGTCAACGGTAGTAATAAAGCATATGTATCATGTAAATTATATCTTACAAGTTGGAAGCCTCATGCATAGTATACTAATAGTGCCCGCACCTTGTCCTAATTAGCTTGGACTACCGGGATCATCGCAATACACATGTTTTAACCAAGTGTCACAAAGGGGTACCTCCATGCTCGCCCGTACAAAGGTCTAAGGAGAAAGCTCGCATTTTGGATTTCTCGCTTTTGATTATTCTCAACTTAGACATCCATACCGGGACAACATGGACAACAGATAATGGACTCCTCTTTAATGCATAAGCATGTAGCAACAATTAGTGTTCTCATATGAGATTGAGGATATATGTCCAAAACTGAAACTTCCACCATGATTCATGACTTTAGTTAGCGGCCCAATGTTCTTCTCTAACAATATGCATGCTCTAACCATTAAAGTGGTAGATCTCCCTTACTTCGAACAAGACGGACATGCATAGCAACTCACATGATATTCAACAAAGAGTAGTTGATGGCGTCCCCGAAAAACATGGTTATCGCACAACAAGCAACTTAATAAGAGATAAAGTGCATAAGTACATATTCAATACCACAATAGTTTTTAAGCTATTTGTCCCATGAGCTATATATTGCAAAGGTAAAGAATGGAAATTTTAAAGGTAGCACTCAAGCAATTTACTTTGGAATGGCGGAGAAATACCATGTAGTAGGTAGGTATGGTGGACACAAATGGCATAGTGGTTGGCTCAAGGATTTTGGATGCATGAGAAGTATTCCCTCTCGATACAAGGTTTAGGCTAGCAAGGTTATTTGAAACAAACACAAGGATGAACCGGTGCAGCAAAACTCACATAAAAGACATATTGTAAACATTATAAGACTCTACACCGTCTTCCTTGTTGTTCAAACTCAATACTAGAAATTATCTAGACTTTAGAGAGACCAAATATGCAAACCAAATTTAGCAAGCTCTAGGTGTTTCTTCATTAATGGGTGCAAAGTATATGATGCAAGAGCTTAAACATGAGCACAACAATTGCCAAGTATCAAATTATTCAAGACATTTTAGAATTACTACATGTAGCATTTCCCGATTCCAACCATATAACAATTTAACGAAGAAGATTCAACCTTCGCCATGAATACTATGAGTAAAGACTAAGGACATATTTGTCCATATGCAACAGCGGAGCGTGTCTCTCTCCCACACAATGAATGCTAGGATCCATTTTATTCAAACAAAACAAAAACAAAAACAAACCGACGCTCCAAGCAAAGTACATAAGATGTGATGGAATAAAAATATAGTTTCGAGGGAGGAACCCGATAATTTGTCGATGAAGAAGGGGATGCCTTGGGCATCCCCAAGCTTAGACGCTTGAGTCTTCTTAAAATATGCAGGGGTGAACCACCGGGCATCCCCAAGCTTAGAGCTTTCACTCTCCTTGATCATATTGTATCATCTCCCTCTCTTGATCCTTGAAAACTTCCTCCACACCAAACTCGAAACAACTCATTAGAGGGTTAGTGTACAATAAAAATTAACATGTTCAGAGGTGACACAATCATTCTTAACACTTCCGGACATTGCATAAAGCTACTTGGACATTAATGGAACAAAGAAATTCATCCATCATAGCAAAAGAGGCAATGCGAAATAAAAGGCAGAATCTATCAAAACAGAACAGTCCGTAAAGATGGATTTTATTGAGGCACCAGACTTGCTCAAATGAAAATGCCCAAATTGAATGAAAGTTGCGTACATATCTGAGGATAACGCACGTAAATTGGCATATTTTTCTGAGCTACCTACAGAGAGGCAGGTCGAAATTCGTGACAACGAAAGAAATCTATTACTCGCGCAGTAATCCAAATCTAGTATGAACCTTACTATCAACGACTTTACTTGGCACAACAATGCACAAAACTAAGATACGGAGAGGTTGCTACAGTAGTAAACAACTTCCAAGACTCAAATATAAAACAAAAATACTGTAGTAAAAACATGGGTTGTCTCCCATAAGCGCTTTTCTTTAACGCCTTTCAGCTAGGCGCAGAAAGTGTATATCAAGTATTATCAAGAGATGATGCATTGACAGTGGGGTTTGGAGTTTTCTCAACTATGCATTGTATCTTATCTATGTAAGTTTCAGAGGCTCCCTTTTCATTACCCTTAGGCTTGCTACTCTCATCAAACAAATCTTCAGGAACAATCCAATCAAAATTCTTTTCTAGTGCCTCACACATTCCCAAGAGCTTGCAAGGTATCGATGTTTTAATATCCCCCTCATAATTAACTTTATTAGTGTACTTTTGTCTATCTTTTTCCATCTTCTCAAGGGTGCTAGCAAAGTTTGTATAAGAGCCAAGCATATTATATTTAGTAAAGACCTTTCTAGCTTCTCTTGCTATTCCCCAAATTCTTTAAGAAGGGTTTCCAATACAAAATCTTTCTTTTCTCCTTCTTCCATATCACTAAGTGTAAGAAACATATGTTGAATTACAGGATTGAGATTAACAAATCTAGCTTCTAAAGCGTGTACTAAAGAAGCAACAGCAATTTCATAAGTAGGAGCAAGTTCTACCAAGTGTCTATCTTCAAAATCTTCAGCCGTACTAATATGAGTGAAAAAATTTCTATGTTATCTTTCCCGAGGATAGACCCTCGGCCTACCGGTACATCTTTAAGAATAAACTTAGGAGGAAACATGATGAAACAAGTAAAGTTAATGCAAGTAACTAATTTTTTTTGTGTTTTGATATGGAGTGCAAGACAGTAAATAAAGTAAAACTAGCAACTAATTTTTTTGTGTTTCGATATAATGCAGCAAACAAGTAAGTAAATAAAATAAAGCAAGACAAAAACAAAGTAAAAAAATTGGATTGTGGAGACTCCCCTTGCAGCGTGTCTTGATCTCCCCGGCAACGGCGCCAGAAAACAGTCTTGATACGCGTACAGCACGCGTCCGTTGGGAACCCCAAGAGGAAGGTGTGATGCGTACGGCGGCAAGTTTTCCCTCAGAAAGAAACCAAGGTTTATCGAACCAGGAGGAGCCAAGAAGCATGTTGAAGGTTGATGGCGGCGGGATGTAGTGCGGCGCAACACTAGAGATTCCGGCGCCAACATGGAACCTGCACAACACAACCAAAGTACTTTGCCCCAACGAAACAGTGATGTTGTCAATCTCACCGGCTTGCTGTAACAAAGGATTAGATGTATAGTGTGAATGATGATTATTTGCAGAAAACAGTAGAACAAATATTGCAGATTGTATTCAATGTAAAAGAATGGACCGGGGTCCACAGTTCACTAGAGGTGTCTCTCCCATAAGATAAATAGCATGTTGGGTGAACAAATTACAGTCGGGCAATTGACAAATAGAGAGGGCATAACAATGCACATACATGATATGATGAATATTGTGAGATTTAATTGGGCATTACGACAAAGTACATAGACCGTTATCCAGCATGCATCTATGCCTAAAAAGTCCACCTTCGAAGTTATCATCCGAACCCCTTCCAGGTATTAAGTTGTAAAACAACAGACAATTGCATTAAGTATGGTGCGTAATGTAATCAATAACTACATCCTCGGACATAGCATCAATGTTTTATCCCTAGTGGCAACAAGACATCCACAACCTTAGAACTTTCTCGTCACCGTCCCTGCATTTAATGGAGGCATGAACCCACTATCGAGCATAAATACTCCCTCTTGGAGTTAAGAGCAAAAACTTGGCCAGAGCCTCTACTAATATGGAGAGAATGCAAGATCATAAACAACACATAGGTAATAGATTGATAATCAACATAACATAGTATTCTCTATCCATCGGATCCCGACAAACACAACATATAGAATTACAGATAGATGATCTTGATCATGTTAGGCAGCTCACAAGATCCGACAATGAAGCACATGAGGAGAAGACAACCATCTAGCTACTGCTATGGACCCATAGTCCAGGGGTGAACTACTCACTCATCACTCCGGAGGCGACCATGGCGGTGAAGAGTCCTCCGGGAGATGATTCCCCTCTCCGGCAGGATGCCGGAGGTGATCTCCAGAATCCCCCGAGATGGGATTGGCGGCAGCGGCGTCTCAGTAAGGTTTTCCGTATCGTGGCTCTCGGTACTGGGGGTTTCGCGACGAAGGCTTTAAGTAGGCGGAAGGGCAACACGGGGGGCCACACGAGGGCCCCACACGCCAGGGCCAGGCCGCGCCGCCCTGTTGTGTCGGCGCCTCGTGGCCCCACTTCCTTTCCCCCTCGGTCTTCTGGAAGCTTCGTGCAAAAATAAGACCCTGGGCGTTGATTTCGTCAAATTCCGAGAATATTTCCTTTGTAGGATTTCTGAAACCAAAAACAGCAGAAAACAACAGAATCGGCTCTTCGGCATCTCGTTAATAGGTTAGTGCCGGAAAATGCATAAATACGACATATATGTGTATAAAACATGTAGATATCATCAATAATGTGGCATGGAACATAAGAAATTATCGATACGTCGGAGACGTATCACTGGACTTCATTGGGATCAACATCACCATCATCTCCACCACCGTCACCGTCATCTCCACTGCTGCACCTCATCACCGCTGTAACATCTAGGGTTGAATCTTGATTGTTTCATAGGGGAAACTCACCCGGTATTGATTACTCCTTGTTATTGATGCTATTGAGTGAACCATTGAACCAAGGTTTATGTTCAGATTGTTATTCATCATCATTTCACCTCTGATCATGTTCCATATGATGTCTCGTGAGTAGTTCGTTTAGTTGTTGAGGACATGGGTGAAGTCTAAATGTTAGTAGTGAACTGTGTTGAGTAATATTCAATGGTTTGATATTTAAGTTGTGGTGTTATTCTTCTAGTGGTGTCATGTGAACGTCGACTACATGATGATACTTCACCTTTATGGGCCCAGGGGAATACATCTTGTATTCGTTTGCTAATTGTGGGGTTGCCGGAGTGACAACAACCTGAACCCCCGTTGGTATATCGATGCAGGAGGGATAGCAGGATCTCGCAGTTTAAGGTCGTGGTTAGATTTATCTTAATTACTTTCTTGTATTTGCGGATGCTTGCAAGGGGTATAATCACAAGTATGTATTAGTCCTAGGAAGGGCGGTGCATTAGCATAGGTTCACCCACACAACACTTATCAAAACAATGAAGATTAATCAACTATATGAAGCGAAAGCACTAGACGTTTGGTCATCATAAGTAAACAAACCGGCTTGTCCTTTGTGCTAAAAAGGATTGGGCCACTCGCTGCAACTATTACTCTCGCATTTTATTTACTTGTACTTTATTTATCTGCTATATCAAAACCCCCTGAATACTTGTCTGTGAGCATTTACAGTGAATCCTTCATCGAAACTGCTTGTCAACACCTTCTGCTCCTTGTTGGGTTCGACACTCTTATTTATCGAAAGTATTACGATACACCCCCTATACTTGTGGGTCATCAGGTGGCTTGGTCAGCGGCTGCGATCCCTGCAACGCTAGCACACGACATGGACGTGAACAAGGCAGCTAGCATCTGGGTCATACGAGACATCTCACCTTGCATCGCGACCAGAGCGGCAGATGTGTCGGCGGAGGTTTGCTCGTTCCTGTCGAGGCGGCGGCGGATGGCGCGGACCTCACGCGGGCGCCGGGCCATGCGTTGTTCGTCCTCGAGATCGCCTTCCTCCGTCGTGGCGGCGCGGCCTTCTCCACGGGCGCGGCGCTCGCGCGAGGCGGATCGGGATCTGGTGTCCGTCGGCATGGTGGTGGATGCTGGGGTAGGTGGGTGGGTAAGCGTGGTGGAGCTGGGAGAGGGTGGGAGGGAAATCGACTCGCTCTGATACCACCTTGTCAGGACCCCGGAGACCCTGACGGCGTTGATCAGAGAGGGGGAAGAAGGGGAGCTCCGGTGGCTCGGATCTACGCATCTACGACATGGTAAAGTAAACAGGCAAGGAAAATAACTTAGGATTTCTATTAGCGTGCCTCCCAAACTCCCACTCCTACTCTTTTATATCCAAAGAGTAGGACCACGCTGATTAACAATCTGAGCTTATTACAGCATAAGCACGCTTAGCGTGCGAAAAGTAGAGGTTCAAAAAGTAAAGACATCCTGGGCGTTGGTTGACGAAGCGAAGCATCTGGGCCGTCCATTGTTGAAGGGGGTGTCGATGTGGTTGACTGTTCCTGACAGTAGTATTAAGATTTATCTAGATTTAGATATATGCGTACACTAAGTAGTGATTAGATAATAGTGATTAGATACATATAGTCAGAAACAATTTAAAACATAGCTCCCAACCTGCATCACTGAACCGGTCTCCCAGAGGCAAAGCTTGCCGGTCACCTCACTGACGCGATCAAGGAAGCATTCATGGATTTATGGACAACCCTCAAAGTCAACAAAACTTGGGCTACAATCCTAAAGACCAGAGACTGGTCACAAGAATCCAGCACGGGCGGCCATTTATTATCGGTCGCTGACGTGCGCTGGCACGCTCGCTCGCGTCGGACCGGTCGGCGGCGGTACGTGGCCCGCCACGGTTCTCTCGAAGCGTTTCCAGCTGCCGCAGAGCCCGCGGCTGGCGCCACGTCGCGTGCCACGCACGCACGCACTGCTTTCCCTTCTTCCCTTCCAGAAGCCGGCCGGCGAAGCAACCGAACCAGAGGCTGAGAAGCAAAGCACCATTTCATCATTCATTCGGTCCCGAAAGGCGCCACTGAGAAAGCTTTGGGAGCACCGACCGACGAGCCATCGAGCGAGGGGGCGCGGCAGATCCGGACGCCGACGCGCCTCGATTCATCCGAGGTGAGCCCTCCCCCCTGTCCGTCCTTCCTCCTCCGTACGCCCGCGGAGCTCCGCTCGATCGAACCCTCTCCCAGAGGAATCCTGTATTCGCCGTCGGCTCGAGCGGGGGTGGAGATCCGTCCGCCCGGGGTTGGATGTTCATCTTTTTACTGTCGCTGTACGGACGATCCAGCCCTAGCTCGCTAGGATTTGGGATCGGGTACAAAACTACCCGCCCGTTGATTCATCGGTCTCTCTTGTGGTTTGCCATGAACACGACGCACCAATCGTACACGTGTTTCCGGAGATTCCGGTGATGAAACCATATCGTTGTTCCGTGGGGATGGAGCCATGGAGGGAGCCACCTTTTTTTCTTTTGCCACGATTGGACTGTCGGAAATGAACAACCTGCATCCAGGCAGAGTGAATCGATTTCTTCGGATAGTTCCCGAGTTCAGCTGGCCCGAGCTTCGATGACCCGAGACGCTGTCAAAATGCTCACATTTCTAATTGCTTTCCTTGCTGCAGAGCGTTTTCCGCACACATTCCGGTTTCTCATCCGACCTGTAAGGCAATCAATCGTAGATCCTTCTACTTTCCAGTGTGCAGCCCAATCCAAGTAGTATACCTCCTGCTGTTGCTTTTGTACATCGCAATATTGTGCTGTGCCGATTCTTGACAGAATAAAACCAACAAAATAACAATGTTTAGTGCTCATAGAGGAAGGGAAGTTTTCTTGTTTCAAAAGTATTACCCGTTCTTCAGTATTTTCATTCTTTTACTCCCAGCGATCCATATTACTTGATGCTAAAATGGATGTATCTACAACTAAAATGTGTCTACATACATCTGTATTAACATCAAGTAATATGAATCGGAGGGAGTATTTATGATGCACGGAAATTGCATATAGTGACACTAAATTTCTCATGTGATCATTTTCCATGCCGCACTGACAGTCGTTGTACTGTTGCAACCATACTAACGTTCTTATTAATGTTTCCATTTCTGTAGAGAAATCCGTGAAGCGCCGCAGTCAATGTTACAGATATAGAAAAAGATCATGGGAGAAGTCACCGGCGAGAATCCAAGCATGCCCATTCTTGAAAGACTGGGCATAAGTGACGTGCCGCTGGTGAAGGAATACGGTCTTCCTGGCGTCGTTGGTGCTCTTCTAGTTGCTTTAGTTATCCCCATCTTGCTGTCTTCGATGCTCGGCAAAAAGACAAAGAAGAGAGCGGTGCCCGCCGATGTCGGGGGCGAAGCAGGCCTTGCCATGCGCAACAGCAGATTCTCCTCTCTAGTTGAAGTTCCGTGGGCCGGTGCGACAACGATGGCAGCTCTGTTTGAGATGGCTAGCAAGAAGTACCCTCAGCACCGGTGTCTTGGCACGAGGAAGCTGATTAAGAGCGAATTTATAGAAGCTGCCGATGGAAGGAAGTTTGAGAAACTGCACCTTGGCGAGTACCAATGGAATTCCTACTCGGAAGCGTTTACTCGTGCAAGTAACTTTGCTTCTGGTCTCATCAAGATGGGCCACCAGGTAGATAGTCGTGCTGCCATCTTCTCTGATACAAGAGCTGAGTGGATCATTGCTTCTCAGGTAATCTTAGTTGTATTATGTTGTAACATTGTTACTATATATTTGCTCAATTTTTTTTTATAGGCCTCCATGAGAATAATTGTTTTTTTTTTGCCAGGGATGCTTTCGACAAAATTTAACTGTTGTAACAATCTATGCATCGCTTGGCGAGGATGCACTGGTGCACTCACTAAATGAGGTACAACCATTTGGATTTATTTGCGTGTGCAGTGTTTATGTAGTCATCATTTTATATTTAATCTACCTGTGAGACAATTCCATTCCTGCTATTTATGTTGTTTTAGCTTTGAATTTGCAGCATTTAGGTATATTTGTTGATGAAGTATGGTAGATCGCCACATTTCCGTAGGAAACTATATATTTATATGTCCATACCAGCTGTGGATTACCTTGGTAGGGTTGAGTTCTTATGCCTGCCTAAATTATCGTCAGTAGCTTATAAGGCCTTGAAGCCCATATCAACTATAAGATTTACCTTGCCTCAATGTTAGTACTTGTGTTTGTCCTGAATTAATCTACTAGTCATGGGATGTGATTCGATACACAATTGTTTACCAATAACACGTGTAGCCTTTGAAGAAAGAACCATCTAACTGGTACTCCCTACATCTGAGATATTTTATTCTGTTGAATTTCAGACACAAGTTTCAACTCTGATCTGTGATTCAAAGCAACTTAAGAAGCTGCCTGCAGTCAGCTCGAAGTTGCAGAGTCTTAAGCATGTTATCTATATCGAGGATGAACCTGTTGAGGCTGACACACTCAATCAACTGAAACACCTGACAACATCATCTTTCACTGAGGTTGAGGAGTTGGGCAAAACATCGCATATAGATGCAAGGCTACCATCAAGCACTGACACTGCAGTTATTATGTACACAAGTGGAAGCACTGGTCTCCCCAAGGTACAATTCTGCTTAAGATATTTTACATCCTTCTGTATTCATTCATCAATAGCATGAAAATAACGATGAATGGACACTGGTGTGCTATAAAATGACCGTCCTAACAGAAAGGGTTAGATACCGTCGAGGATATTTTGCTGTTGGACTGTTGCTTTGCACATTTAAGCGTAACATTCATAACTACGATTATTGCTAGTTATGTCCATTTGTTCCACAGAGGAAAGACAAAACCTGAACTTTTCCTGCATGATCAATTTTCCTGTTCTATACTTGCTCTTCGGTAAGAAAATTTAGTTAATGCTTTTTAATGTGTTTTATCAGTGCATACAGCCACTCACATATTCTCCATTATCCAAACGTCAATATTTACCTGTTACACTTGCTCTTGCACACCAATTCATTAACTAAATGTAAAAGAAAAATAAAGTAGATGGTCTGATTTGGCTCTTCTATGAGCCAAGTGATAATGAGTGAGAAAATGTTACATAAAAGCGTAAAGTTTGAAGTGTTAGGTTTGCTATCCTGTTGTTATGAATTTTAAGATTTGGCTCTTCTGAATGTCATAACACTTACTACTACACACTTTCTAGAGAACCTAATATTGGGCACATTTGATCTAGCCAATTCATTTATCTCTTCTTAACTGAATTGGGTGGTTTCCTTTGACATAGGGTGTAATGATTACGCATGGCAACATGGTGGCCACAATCGCAGCTGTCAGGACAATTATTCCAAATCTGGGCACGGGAGATGTTTATCTGGCATACCTTCCATTGGCTCATGTTTTTGAACTAGCGGCAGAGGTGATACTTTTTTGAGTTTCAGAGATATCAGTTATAAGAACTATGAATATAATCCACTGACATGGTGTTGTGTTATTTATCCAGACTGTCATGTTAGCTTCTGGTGTTGCGATTGGATACGGCTCAGCTCTGACAATGACTGATGCATCAAACAAGATAAAGAAAGGGACAAAAGGAGATGTTTCTGTACTGAAACCTACTCTTATGATTTCAGTTCCTGCAATTCTGGATCGCATAAGAGATGCAGTGTTCAAGAAGGTTCAAGTTTCTTTCCTGGATTGAAAATTCATGTGCTGCTATCTTAACTCTTATACAACCATATTGGCTGTTTGCACTAGAAAAAACTTACTTAACCTCGTCAAGTTTGGTGCCTAGTGTGCTTAATCCTCTACTGTAAAGCCAGACATCTGATCCTCTGAACTTCAGAATCGGTGTACGTGACACTCCAGGGCAGTTCTGCAAGCATGGATCTCCAGTGTGGATAAATTTCATTGTGGATGGCCATGTACCTTGAACTGCACATGTCATACACCATCTCGTTCTTCCTTCCCCCTTCTCTCTCCCATATCTTTCTCAGTTGCCACTAGAATATACCACATTCACCGTGGCAATACTGCCATGCAGAACTGTCTTGAGGGGTCATGTGCACTGGTTTTGGGATTTGTGACGGTCAGATCTCCGGTATTTTAGATGAGAGGGTTAAGTGTGTTAGGCATCTAACTCTGGGAGAGAAGTAGATGTTTATTTGCACTGCCATCTTTGTGTTTTTTCATAGATATGCAAATCTATAATTTGACATGACGTTAGGTGTTGTGTGTTCCCTAAAATTCTTCAGCTAATCATTTCTTTTTACAGGTTGCTGATAAGGGTGGGGTGACAAAAAAGCTATTTGATGTTGCGTATAAACGAAATCTTGCAGCAAATGAAGGGAGTTGGTTTGGATCTTGGGCACCAGAGAGGCTTCTGTGGAATAGCATTATCTTCAAGCCAATACGTGCCATGCTTGGAGGGCGCATAAGATTTATTCTTTGTGGTGGTGCACCTCTATCAAGTGACACACAAAGATTCATAAATATATGTCTGGGGTAATCTTTTCCTTATCACCTTATCTCCACTTTATCGGTTTACTTAGTTGATTGTCTATCTTGTGCCTGATGTAGAAAAACGATGTCATTGATATAGGATTATGAGTGGGGTTTAGCACACAACAGCTTTTAACTCAGTCCTGTGCTCTCTTAGAAGACCCTGAGGGTAGCTGGACTAGGAATTTGCAAGCTTAGCAAACATGGACATCACTTCAGTCATTCATTAGTTGAAACTGTTAATGTAAATTCACTAATTTTATTACTACCTCTGTCCATAAATAGATGTCTTAGATATGTCAAAATTTGGATGTATCTAGACACTATTTAGTGTATAGATACATCCAAATTTTAAAAAATCCAAGCATCTATTTATAGACGGAGGGAGTATATTTGTTTTATCTAGATTAGTGTCAATTGAAGGCAAGAAGCTTAAGTACATTAATGAGACATCATTTTAAGATTAAGTTGCTCTAAGGCTGACAATTTCTTTGTCTAGTTTGAGGTGTTATATTTGTCTTTTTATGCTCATGGATTGCTTGACTGGTGTTGCAGTGTCCCAGTAGGTCAAGGCTATGGATTGACTGAGACTTGTGCTGGAGCAGCCTTTTCTGAATGGGATGACGCTAGTGTGGGTCGTGTTGGTCCACCCCTCCCTTGTTGCTATGTTAAGGTTTGTGTTCTGAACAGATAAACAATCAGCTGTCCTGATGTATCTTATTGAGTAATGTGTAACAAGCACAGTTACTATTCATATGAGACGCTCTGAAACACAGATACATGCATAACCTGGCATATCCGTATCAGATACAATGTCTGGTGACGATATGTGCCGGATACATTTGAATGAAATATTTAACATATAATACCAGAACTCTTTTATATTTATTTTTTATGTTACATATTCCAACATTTCATAAATTCATAGCCGTACCTTATGGTTTAGGATACACCAGGTTTTGCATGTGGGGTGTTTCAGAGCTTAATTATATATACATTAAATAAAAATGGTAAATGATAGATCCCTGTATCAAGACCAAACTCATGCATGTCTTGATAATTTCTAGGCCCTCTAATCTCTTTTATCAAATGAGTGCAGCTTATTTCATGGGAAGAAGGTGGTTATAGGATTTCTGATTCTCCAATGCCCCGAGGAGAGGTTGTGATTGGTGGTCACAGTGTAACAAAAGGTTATTTCAACAATGAAGCAAAAACGGATGAGGTGTACAAGGTGACGCTCTATCTCCACATCTGCGGTCACTGAATGTATATATTACCACTTCATGATTGTTCTACTTGTTCTGCAGGTGGACGAGAGGGGTGTACGATGGTTTTACACTGGAGATATTGGTCAGTTCCATCCTGATGGGTGCGTTGAGATCATCGACCGGAAAAAGGACATAGTAAAACTTCAGCATGGAGAATATGTATCGCTTGGCAAGGTTTGCTTATAAACTCGGCCCTGTTCTGAGCATTCTGTTTGGGTATGTAAACTAATTCTCTCTCTCTCTCTCTCTCTCTCTCTCTCTCTCTGCAGGTTGAATCAGCTCTACAGACAAGCAACTATGTGGATAATATCATGGTCCATGCTGATCCATTTCATAGTTACTGTGTTGCACTGGTAGTGCCGGCACACCAGGCCTTGGAGAAGTGGGCTCAAAATTCAGGGATAAGCTACCAAAACATTGAGGAGTTGTGCCACAATGATCAAGCAATTAAGGAGGTCCAGCAGTCGTTATCAAAGGTTATATCTGACCACAAATTGAGCTCTTCAATCTAGCACTCTATTCATATGATATGTCGCTGTACTAGTTTGTTGTCAGCTTGAACCAACAACCTCCTTTATCTACCAAAGTAAATGTTTACATTTCAATGAGTGCAGCTGTAAATTTTCATCTGGTTTAACCAATGTTATTACCACTAGGATACATCCATCTAAGACATACATGTACCGTGGTAGTCGCGGACTGTAACCATGTGATCCACGTTAGGACATTGGGGTACTTCCCTATGAGGGCCAGCCGGCACCAGCATAGCTGAAGGGGCTGGATCTTGGCAGAAAGATGAGATTTAGACTTTGGAGAAGACTGGTCCTTAGCTTGTTTAATGCTAACAGTTACCTCCTTATATGGGCAACCCGCCTAAGAAATATTGATGAAAAATCCTGATGTTTTTTTAGGAAAAAAGATCCTGATGTTTGTAACACAAGCCAAAAATTCTTGCATCACCTGACATGTTTGTGCCTCTCCACTGCCATCTAACGCAACGTGCTCCAACTATGCAGGCGGCGAAATCAGCAAGGCTGGAGAAGTTTGAAGTACCAGCTAAGATCATCTTGCTGGCTGAACCTTGGACTCCGGAGTCTGGGCTCGTGACGGCTGCCCTCAAGCTGAAGAGGGAGCAGCTAAAGACCAAGTTTAAAGATGATCTGAACAAGCTCTATCACTGACCCTCCGATTTCTGGAACCCATTTGCGATTTGTGCTAGATACTCATTTGTGATACCACATGTTAAGAATAATTTGTATGTGTTTGCTAATCTGGAGTCTGTAAAGCTCTGTAAGAGACCGCGGCATACAGTTCTTCGGCTTTTAGGTCCTTATATCCCTCATTGCACTACTTAGCCAGCATAAAGATCGACCCTGTAAAATTGGATGCGTAAGACTGTTATTGATGATCAGCACAGGTTTCGGGAAAAAGAAGGAAATGCCAGCAAATATGTTGTTCCTGTGATATCGCTGGCCCAACGAGTGAGGTCTAGGATAGGAAGCTGTGTTTGATGACGTTGGGGGAGCGACTTGTCAGATCTTGCCAAGTATTTTGTTTGCCACGAATGCCCCTTCTAACGTACCACACCCATGTGTTAGCAACGTGCTCCCTTTCCATTGAAGGGCTGGGCCTGCTGATCACGTGTTGACTGCTGGTTGGTCGAGGCTATAAAGCACAGGTCAATTGAAGGATGGGCTGGCGATTAAGAAGTGGCTTTGGCCCTGGAAATTGCATGGGTGAACCTGGGAGCAAGCGCACCCTATATTAAATTTTTTTTTAGTAATTCAGAAAAAGGTTAAAAAAATTCAAATCTTTTTGGGAATCAAAGATGATCATGTATTGTACTCGTATACGAAAGATTCACTATGGAATAACTTCTCTTGTTTCCTGGGTGAAAAAAACAGACTTGGAGGTCCTATATTAAAGTACTATTCACGCTATATTCGTCATAGATTTGTTTTTTTCTTGCCTGAAGTCAATGTGAAATATTTCTTGGCCAAATAAATTTATACGAGTACAATACTTGATTATCTTTGATTCCCAAAAGGATTCGAATTTTTTTGACTTTATTTAAAATTACTACATTTTTTGGAGTATATAGGGTGCGCCTGCACCCGAGAGCCAAAAGTCCGGGTCAGGTTGGCCCTATCTTATATAATCTGGCTTGTATGTGAATCGGCGCTCGCTTGTAACAGAATAGACACACTTTCGTGCTGAAATTGAATTTAATAGAATAGACACACTTTCGTGCTGAAATTGAATTTAACTCTCCCAAAATGCTTGATCCTGTAGCTGTTTCTGTACCGTTGTTAACAATTGGTATCTAGAGCTAATCACAACGCAAAATTCGTTAGTAGTTGTTTCTGTTCCGTTGTTGTAAGGGTACATTGCCCCTATGTGTAGTTTTGGTAATTAATGACAACCCCTATGAACTAATGTTTTCATTGAGTTTATATGAAGGAATATTCCATAGGTACTACTTGCTCTCCATGTGTTGGATTCAAGTATGGATGCTATGAAGATAAAGGTATACCTTGTGTATTGGCATCAAGATCATCGGTATGAAGATATATATGTGATATGATCAAGAAGAAGAAATGAAGATGGAGTTCTTATGTGGAACTCAATATTAGCCATGCTCTATCTTATGTGAGTATGAGAAGATACAAGGTTGAGTTGGGCAAGTTCAAGATGAGCATCTCAAGTGGATCACATGCTTGAAGCTTGCCGTCCATTGGTGATAATGGACATGTGAAGATGTACATCTATGGAGCTTTCCCATCATGGTGTATGGGGGAGCATTTGTGAGTCTTCACGAAGCAACGATGATCAAGTTGAGGCATACCGGCTTGTATGGAGCTTGAAGAGCTATCATCAAGATCAAGCGGGATGCGCAAGGCAAAGGTATGGCTTTGCTAGGTTTTTCCTTTTACCGGTCTCAAGGTGGTTGATGGGAGACCGGATTATAGGATACATAGCCGCACTATTAAGAGGGGCTTTCGGTTGGGTAACTTGATCACATCGTCTTAGGGAGCTCAATCCTTTGCATACTTTGCATATCCTTATTGCTTCTTGGTGTTTATCTGTGTGAGGTTCTTGAGCTTGTTGCTAGCTTTACAACAAGCCCAAGTTCATCGAAAACGGAATCCGCATGCATCTTCTATTGCGTTTTCGAGTTTGGACGTCTTCACCGTTTTCTTGACGGTGGGAGACTCCCTCTCTAAAATCATCTAAAATGTTCTGAGAGGAGTCTTCATCTTTCCAACAAAATTGGTTTCATGTCAATCGGAGTTCCGGAGCAATAGTTATTAAAGAAAAGATAAAAGAAGAAAAAGAAAAAGAAAAGAAAAAAGGGGAAGGCCCCGGTTGCCGCCCGGCCTGCCGGCCCTCACGCCGGCCCACCCGGTCGACCGGGCGGCCACCGGCCCACGCGCCGGCCTGGCCCGGCCACCTCCCCGGCCTCGACCGGATCCCGCACCGGGCCGCCTCGGCCTCGCCGCTCCCCGCCGGCCTGTGACCGGCCTTGGGCCCGGTCCGGCTCCGGCCTGCCCGGCGCCTCCTCCGGCCCGACCGGGCGCCCAGCTGGGCCGCCTCCGCCCCGCGTGGCCCACGCGCCCACGCGCCCGCGCGCGCTCCTCGCCTATCCGTCGCCTGCTGCGCGGGCTGCTCCCGCCCGGCCGCCGGGTCCGGCCGGGCCGGATCCCGGACCGGCCGGTCCGGCCACGGATCCGGTCGGCCGGCTGCCGGGCCGGGCCGGGCCGACTTTTCTGCCCGTTTTTCTTGTCTCTTTCTCTGGTTTTTCCCCCAACAGTTATATTTGCTCCCTAGCTATAAATAGCCCTTTCTTCCACCTTGAGCAAGCGAGTTCTTCCTATTCTCTCACCTCCATTGTTGCTATTTGAAGAACTTGCTCTCCCCCTTGATTCCTCCAAGCATTCTTGCTCATATTTGAGGATTTGAGAGAGGAGATCTAGATCTACACTTCCACCAAACTGTTTCTTCTCTAAGTGAGGGAATCTCTCGGGATCTAGATCTTGGAGTCTTTGGTTGACTTTCCCCTTGTTCTTCCTCTCCAATCTCATCCTAGCATTCGTTGCTTTGGTGGGATTTGAGTGTGAAGGACTTGAACACCTCCGGTGTTCTTGCTTTGCATCATTGCATAGTGTTGAGCTCTCCACCACGATTTGTTCGAGTGAGAGACCGTGAGCTTGTTACTCTTGGAGGGTGACCTCCTAGTTGGCTTGGTGATTGGTGCTCCGGTGATCTCTTCAAGAAGATTGTGAAGAGGCCCGGGCTTCTCCTTCGTGGAGCGTGTGAAGTGGTTGTGGAGCTTGCCATCTCCGGAGCGGAGGAAAAGCTAACCATAAGGAAAGGGCCATTATCCTTCGTGGGTGTGGTTCGGAGAATAGGGTGAGCCTTCGTGGCGCGGGGAATCCTTCGTGGGACCTCCACTCCTCCAAATGTGACGTACCTTGTTGCAAAGCAAGGGAACACGGGAATACATCCTCGTCTCCGCGTGCCTCGGTTATTTCTATACCCGAGCTCTCTTTCCTTGTGATAGCCATCGTGCTTGAAGTACATATATCTTGCTATCACTTGTGCTACATATATCTTGTGCCTATCTTGCTTAGCTCTAGTTACTATTGTTACACTTAGTTGAGCTTAGCATATTTAGGGTTTGTGCTTGTAAATTAAACGATAGTTTAATTCCGCATTCTTACAAGACAAATCCGCAAGAGTTTGTAATTTCCTATTCACCCCCCTCTAGGCGACATCTCGATCTTTCAATTGGTATCAGAGCAAGGTCTCTCCTTGTTTTAGGCTTCACCGCCTTGAGAGTAAAGATGTCGGCTAGTAATTTCACACGTTCGTTCGTTGGGTGATACGTCTCCAACGTATCGATAATTTCTTGTGTTCCATGCCACATTATTGATGTTATCTACATGTTTTATGCACACTTTATGTCATATTCGTGCATTTTCTGGAACTAACCTACTAACAAGATGCCGAAGTGCCGATTGCTTGTTTTCTCGCTGTTTTTGGTTTCAGAAATCCTAGTAAAGAAATATTCTCGGAATTGAACGAAATAAAAGCCCGGAGGCCTATTTTCTCACGAAGCTTCCGGAAGACCGAAGACGAGAAGAAGAGGGGCCACGGGGTGGCCAAACCCTAGGGCGGCGCGGCCCCCCTTGGCCGCGCGGCCCCGTGGTGTGGGCCCCCGTGCCGCCTCTTGACTTGCCCTTCCGCCTACAAATAGCCTCCGTGACGAAACCCCCGTACCGAGAGCCACGATACGGAAAACATTACCGAGACGCCGTCGCCGCCGATCCCATCTCGGGGGATCCCGGAGATCGCCTCCGGCACCCTGCCGGAGAGGGGAATCATCTCCCGGAGGACTCTACACCGCCATGGTCGCCTCCGGAGTGATGAGTGAGTAGTCTACCCCTGGACTATGGGTCCATAGCAGTAGCTAGATGGTTGTCTTCTCCCCATTGTGCTATCATTGTCGGATCTTGTGAGCTGCCTATCATGATCAAGATCATCTATCCGTAATTCTATATGTTGCGTTTGTTGGGATCCGATGAATAGAGAATACTTGTTATGTTGATTATCAAAGTTATGCTTATGTGTTGTTTATGATCTTGCATGCTCTCCGTTATTAGTAGATGCTCTGGCCAAGTAGATGCTTTTAACTCCAAGAGGGAGTACTTATGCTCGATAGTGGGTTCATGCTCGCATTGACACCGGGACAAGTGATGAGAAAGTTCTAAGGTTGTGTTGTGTCTGTTGCCACTAGGGATAAAACATTGATGCTATGTCTAAGGATGTAGTTGTTGATTACATTACGCACCATACTTAATGCAATTGTCTGTTGCTTTGCAACTTAATACTGGAGGGGTTCGGATGATAACCCGAAGGTGGACTTTTTAGGCATAGATGCGGTTGGATGGCGGTCTATGTACTTTGTCGTAATGCCCAATTAAATCTCACTATACTCATCATGATATGTATGTGCATGGTCATGCTCTCTTTATTTGTCAATTGCCCAACTGTAATTTGTTCACCCAACATGCTGTTCGTCTTATGGGAGAGACACCTCTAGTGAACTGTGGACCCCGGTCCAATTCTCTTTACTTAAATACAATCTACTGCAATACTTGTTTCTACTGTTTTCTCTGCAAACAATCATCTTCCACACAATACGGTTAATCCTTTGTTACAGCAAGCCGGTGAGATTGACAACCTCACTGTGTTTCGTTGGGGCAAAGTACTTTGGTTGTGTTGTGCAGGTTCCACGTTGGCGCCGGAATCTCCGGTGTTGCGCCGCACTACATCCCGCCGCCATCAACCTTCAACGTGCTTCTTGGCTCCTCCTGGTTCGATAAACCTTGGTTTCTTTCTCGAGGGAAAACTTGCTGCCTGTGCGCATCATACCTTCCTCTTGGGGTTGCCCAACGAACGTGTGAAATACACGCCATCAAGCTCTTTTTCCGGCGCCGTTGCCGGGGAGATCAAGACACGCTGCAAGGGGAGTCTCCACTTCTCAATCTCTTTACTTTGTTTTTGTCTTGCTTTATTTTATTTACTACTTTGTTTGCTGCACTAAATCAAAATACAAAAAAATTAGTTGCTAGTTTTACTTTATTTACTGTCTTGCACTCTATATCAAAAACACAAAAAAATTAGTTTACTTGCATTTACTTTATCTAGTTTGCTTTATTTACTATTGCTAAAATGGCCAACGCTGAAAATACTAAGTTGTGTGACTTCACTAGCACAAATAATAATGATTTCTTATGCACACCTATTGCTCCACCTGCTACTACAGCAGAATTCTTTGAAATTAAACCTGCTTTATCGAATCTTGTCATGAACCATCAATTTTCTCGGTGTTAGTTCCGATGATGTCGCTGCCCATCTTAATAATTTTGTTGAACTATGTGAAATGCAAAAATATAAAGATGTAGATGGTGATATTATTAAACTAAAATTGTTCCCTTTCTCATTAAGAGGAAGAGCTAAAGATTGGTTGCTATCTCTCGCCTAAGAATAGTATTGATTCATGGACTAAATGCAAGGATGCTTTTATTGGTAGATATTATCCCCCTGCTAAAATTATATCTTTGAGGAGTAGCATAATGAATTTTAAACAATTAGATACTGAACATGTTGCTCAAGCTTGGGAAAGAATGAAATCTCCGGTTAAAAATTGGCCAACCCATGGACCGACTACTTGGATGATCATCCAAACCTTCTATGCAGGACTAAATTTCTCTTCGCGGAATTTATTGGATTCAATTGCTGGAGGTACCTTTATGTCCATCACTCTTGGTGAAGCAACAAAGCTTCTTGATAATATGATGATCAACTACTCTGAATGGCACGCGGAAAGAGCTCCACAAGGTAAGAAGGTAAATTCTGTTGAAGAATCCTCCTCCTTGAATGATAAGGTTGACGCATCATCTCTTGATAATACTTGATACACACTTTCTGCGCCTAGCTGAAAGGCGTTAAAGAAAAGCGCTTATGGGAGACAACCCATGTTTTTACCTACAGTACTTTGTTTTTATTTTGTGTCTTGGAAGTTGTTTACTACTGTAGCAACCTCTCCTTATCTTAGTTTTGAGTTTTGTTGTGCCAAGTTAAGCCGTTGATAGAAAAGTAAGTACTAGATTTGGATTACTGCGCAGTTCCAGATTTCTTTGCTGTCACGAATCTGAGCCCACTGCCCTGCAGGAAGCTCAGAAAATTATGCCAATTTACGTGCATGATCCTCAGATATGTACGCAACTTTCATTCAATTTGAGCATTTTCATTTGAGCAAGTCTGGTGCCATTTTAAAATTCGTCAATACGAACTGTTCTGTTTTGACAGATTCTGCCTTTTATTTCGCATTGCCTCTTTCGCTATGTTGGATGAATTTCTTTGATCCACTAATGTCCAGTAGCATTATGCAATGTCCAGAAGTGTTAAGAATGATTGTGTCACCTCTGAATATGTCAATTTATATTGTGCACTAACCCTCTAATGAGTTGTTTCGAGTTTGGTGTGGAGGAAGTTTTCAAGGATCAAGAGAGGAGTATGATGCAACATGATCAAGGAGAGTGAAAGCTCTAAGCTTGGGGATGCACCCGGTGGTTCACCCCTGCATATATCAAGAAGACTCAAGCGTCTAAACTTGGGGATG